>NC_084592.1:39672695-39972695 GCF_033807715.1 Cololabis saira | reverse complement strand
AAAGAAAGAAAGAAATGAGCCTGAAAGAAAGAAAGAAAGAAAGAAAGAAATGAGCCTGAAAGAAAGAAAGAAAGAAATGAGCCTGAAAGAAAGAAATGAGCCTGAAAGAAATGAGCCTGAAAGAAAGAAAGAAAGAAATGAGCCTGAAAGAAATGAGCCTGAAAGAAAGAAAGAAAGAAATGAGCCTGAAAGAAATGAGCCTGAAAGAAATGAGCCTGAAAGAAAGAAAGAAAGAAAGAAAGAAAGAAAGAAAGAAAGAAAGAAAGAAAGAAAGAAAGAAAGAAAGAAAGAAAGAAAGAAAGAAAGAAAGAAAGAAAGAAAGAAAGAAAGAAAGAAAGAAAGAAAGAAAGAAAGAAAGAAAGAAAGAAAGAAAGAAAGAAAGAAAGAAAGAAAGAAAGAAAGAAAGAAAGAAAGAAAGAAAAATTCTGGTTGATGAGTTTTTTGTGTAACATATAGATTATAGTTAAAAAGGTGGAGTTGAATTGGTATTTTTTTATCGTCATTTTTATTGTTATCGGGATGAATGCCAGAAATTATCGTGATACATTTTTTAGTCCATACCGCCCATCCCTACTCAGATGACAGTACATCATATTACACTAACTTCCTGAACTACTTAAACCAAACACTTCCAGCGTTGGGAATCCTGATTCTCTGAGTGTGATCATGGGAACACACGTAGTTCCTCACAACACCCATTAGCGGCTGTAGCACAGACACATGCATTCATTTCTTTTTAGTAGTTCATATCAGCTTTTTTTTTTTTTTTTTTTTTTTTTTTTAAAGATTTTTTTGGGCTCTAGTGGCCCTTTATTCAAGCTGCAGATATGAAAGGGCTAGAGAGAGAGAGATCGGGGATGACATGCAGCAAAGGTGCGCAGGCCGGGATTCGAACCTGCGACCACTGCAGGAGGACTGTAGCCTCAGTATATGAACCGCTGCTTAACCCACTGCACCTGAGCGGCCCAGTTCATATCAGTTTTAAATATTTTTTTACAGTTTGTGTCATATGAGGTAAAGGAAAACATACTTTAAAATATACTGGTCAATAGGAATGGGCGATATTTTACCGTTCACGATATACCGTCAAAAAAATTCCTCACGATAAGAATTTGTATCTCACGGTAAAAACGATAAATTCCCATTGATGTTTTTGTGTAAAAATGATTTATGGTTCTGTGTTAAATCCACGCACAACGTACGTGAAGGAAGGAAGGAAGGAAGGAAGGAAGGAAGGAAGGAAGGAAGGAAGGAAGGAAGGAAGGAAGGAAGGAAGGAAGGAGAGAAAACAAGGAAGGAAGGAAGGAAGGAAGGGGAAAAAAGGAAGGAAGGAAGGAAGGAAGGAAGGAAGGAAGGAAGGAGAGAAAACAAGGAAGGAAGGAAGGAAGGAAGGAAGGAAGGAAGGAAGGAAGGAAGGAAGGAAGGAGAGAAAACAAGGAAGGAAGGAAGGAAGGAAGGAAGGAAGGAAGGGGAAAAAAGGAAGGAAGGAAGGAAGGAAGGAAGGAAGGAAGGAAGGAAGGAAGGAAGGAAGGAAGGAAGGAAGGAAGGAAGGAAGGAAGGAAGGAAGGAAGGAAGGAAGGAAGGAGGATAAATTCCCGTTGATGACGTTTTTGTGTAACAAACATGGCGGATCTGAGAGAGATAGATTTATAGTTAAAAAGGTGGAGTTGAATTGGTATTTTTTTATCGTCATTTTTTATAGTTATCGGGATAAATGCCAGAAATTATCGTGATAAATGTTTTAGTCCATACCGCCCATCCCTACTGGTCAAACATAGTTATTTTACTGGACACCAAAACTCTCAGTCTGGTGATAATTAGATTTGACTTAGACAAAATACCTGGTCCATTCCAGGCCGATCCTTGTGGAACAGAGTCCTAGTCTCGATGTGTTCTGGTACCATCTTGCATCCCACAGCTGGGATTTCAGCCCAGCGGTGCAGGATCTTCAGAGACAGGTGCTCATATGACTCCACTGGTTGGTCTGAATGCACATGTACATATTGTCAGAGTGACAGCATCACGAAGATATAAAGACTGCAGCAAATACCTAATAGGATGACAGAGCTATGAAACGCTGATAAATGTTCAGCTCATCTTCAACCTGGCCAGCATTTACATGTGGGACCCATCGGAGAAAAGAAATGGGCTGAAACATGCAGTCACACATTAGATTGTCTGCTGGTTGTATTTTGACCCCATGTTAATTGCCCAGTTGGGTTTCTTACGTGGTTAATTTGTGTGGGACCCAAATAAGACCCCTATTTTCGGCACATGACCATTTACCACCCAAGTACCTGGATTGACCCCTGTGAGGTACTCACATGGAGCCGCTCCTATAAATTGACCTTCCAGTTCTCAAATCTTTGCTGATCAGCCACAACAGGAGATCTAAGTAAACACTGTTCATCTTGTTGCACTCAAGGAAGAGCTTTAACAGTAACTACCGTATTGGCCTGAATATAAGACGGGGTTTTTTGCATTGAAATAAGACTGAAAAAGTGGGGGTCGTCTTACATTCGGGGTCTAGACGTTATACCGATTCACAACGCTAGATGGCGCCAGATATCTTTAAAGAGAATGCTGAACTTAACTCCCCAGGCCAAAGCGAACCCCTGTCACGAAGAAGAAAAATAAAAATAGTATAAGAAAGAAAAGAGAAGAAAATAAGAGAAGAGATAACAGAAAGTGGAGAAACGTAGCGACAATCTGGAGAAAAGTGGGTGGAAGATCGGCAGGTAAACCTGCAGCTGAGGAGAAGTTATGATGCAAACTTCAAGATAATGATTTGAATGAGGCAAAATAACAGGCTTTTTCTCTCGAATATATTGTTATAATCATTTGTTTCAGATGTACTGTAATTATTTTCTGTATAAAAATTGAATTTGGTGTTCAAAAAGTCTTTCTTCAAACTTGAATCTTGAAAAAGAGGGGCTCGTCTTATAATCGGGGTCGTCTTATATTCGGGACAATACGGTACTAAGCTTTGACTGGGGTCTTCATTTGGTCCTTAAACTCCACAGATACCGGCCTTTTTGGGACCTGATGAGATCTGTGCGGAGTAATCCCGTCCACAGAGACCCCATCCAAAAGCCAACAGGTTCCAAAAGATCTATCTCTAAGATCCCAGTACACCCTCAGATGGTTGCTTGTCCACACTCTGTCTGGTCAGACCTGCTCAGTGGGGTGAGCAGAAGATTATGGCTCAACCCTTCCTGTATTCTGCAAATACATCTATTTATGAAAAGTCGGAATACTGATTCTAAATACCGAGCTTGTAAACGAGGAACCTCCTGGAAGAACCATCTTTACCATCATTCATGTAGAGCGTCTTGCCGGTGAAAACCTTGTCTGCCACGATGATGCGTCCCGGACTGAAGTGAGGACCGTCCACACCATGTTCTCGGCACATCTTTGATAACAGCTCGGACGGCTTCAGACAGTCTCTCCAGGCGTTGTAACCATCTCTGGAGGAAAATATAGCAGTTTACTGAAGGAGATGTATAAAATGTTAGGGTTTTAGTGAGAAACCTTCAGGTCATGTTTCTCCTGATGTGTCGTCTCTACTTTTGCTGAAAAGGGGAAGGAGTGCCTACACTTACAGACTGTACTCGGTAGGGAGTCCACAGGTGGCTCTGTGACGGCTGTAAAATCGGTTCTCCAAGTCAATGCGAGTCTCTCCGATCAGGTCGTCCCCTCCCACCAGGTCATAGTCGTAGATAAGCACCGTTAGCAGAGACTCCTGAGGAAACGTGGCCTGCATCTCAAAAGACCTGGAAGATGATTTGATTTGATTGATTTTATTCTTTATTTCATTCAAAAAACAAAACAATTTAATACAAACACAAATACAAATGTTCCTAACTTATGAATGAAAAGGGAGCAGAAAGAAGAAGAATCTTATCTGATCTGCCCCTTTCACAAATAACATAAATTAATAATAATTAAAAAAAAAAAAAAAAAAAAAAAAAAAACTAAGTGAATAAAAACAACTAAAATAAAATTAAAATAACATTAAATAAAATTACCACCGCCTACGGGTATGTCAATCAAACTCAACATTTTTCGTTATATTTCCTTAACATACAGGCTTTAATTGTTCTTTTGAATGTAATGTTTGATTTGGATTCTTTGTTTTCTCTGTTCAGATTGTTCCATAAATTGATTCCTTTCACAGAAACACAACGTTCCATCAATTTTGTCCTGCATCTTGGTTTTATAAAAATCTCTGTTCCTTTTAAGTTATACTTGCTTTTTCTTTTTTCAAATCTTTTCTGAATGTTGATTGGTAAAGTTTTTTTATGAGCTTTAAACATAATTTGCAGAATACTATGGTCTACTAGTTCATGAAATTTCAACAAATTTAACTGAAGGAATAATGGATTTGTTGGATCTCTATATCTCTTTCTACTAATTATCCTTATGGCTCTTTTTTGCAGAATGAAAATTGATTGAATATATGTTTTACAGGCATTTCCCCAAACTTCAACACAGTAGGTCAGATATGGAACAATCAGAGTGTTATATAAAATGTACAATGCTTTGTTGTCCAATAAATCCTTAACTTTGTGTAACAGAGCAATTGTTTTTGATATTTTTATCTTTGTATAATTGATATGTGATTTCCAATTCAAATTCTCATCCAGCATGACACCCAAAAACTTGGTTTCTCTTACTCTATTAATTTCAATACCATCTATATTAATTGAAGTGTCCGTTTCTGAATTGATGGGTCAGGTTCAGACATGGAACTTCTGGGAAAAGCTGAACAAGTTTGCAGCTGAAGAGAAACAGTGATTTACCTTCCAAAAACAGGGTTGAGCTGTTTTGGGATGTAGTTGTCTCTGTCTTTGATTTCATTTTTACCGAGTCGCAAAACAACGTACGGGTCTGCCTTCCCATCCGGGTCAGCTGGGTGCAGGTTAGAAGCCTGGGTAGAAAGCAGATAGGATTGAAAATGCTGTTGGTCAGTTTGTTATCTGGAAATGAGGCCCAGAACTGAAGCAAGGCTCACAGAAACGATGTAGACCCTTATGAGGACCTGGACCCGGCTGTTGGGGGGGATCCCTCTGTTGACTCTGAAGTGGCCTGTGTCAGCAGGATCGTCCCAGTCCTCGGCTTCACTGTCAGTGAGCTTATACAGGCAGAATCGTCCCTGAAGAGCAGCATCCGAAGACGTGAAGATACGTCATGGTTCTCAGGGCACAACAGCTGCCACAGAATCTGTCACGAGTTGGCATCTTACCTTAAACTTCCCGACAAACCTTTCCTCAGATGTTCCTTCCTCCTCATTGGCTTTTCCTCTGAACAGCTCGTATGTGTTCACCCAGTCATCAAAGTGTTCAAACTCTGCTTCCAGTTCCCTGGTGTACAGCTGCACACATCGTCACAATCATATAGTCTTACGTCAGTCTCCAGATCAAAGAGATTTTCTTTCAACATTGTAGACTCATTTTTAGAAATACACTTCAGATAACTTTCTAACCTACAGTAGCTTTTACGTTTGTGCGGCTCAGAGCCAGTTCTGATGGTGGAGTCCACTGCACTTGCACACAGTCCTGCCCACATGAGCCCACTACGTCATGAAAGTATCAGTCACTCCTCCAAGACCTCAGACATATTTTCATTTGACCAAGTCAATAGTTTGACTTGGGATTATAAGGATTAGTTTCCCCTATAAGACGTGTTAAAGGGCAGTTTTTCCTTTCCACAGTCGCCTTATGCTTGCGCAGGATGGGGCACTGGTGCAATCTGTTGGTTTCCTCTGCACTCATTTGGAATAAGTTGAATTATATTCTTGAGATTTGGCAGAATATAAATAAAGATAAACTGAATACCACAAATAACCGCTGTCCAGGTAAAAGAAGTCGATTGTATGTTCGTAGATCTATGCTGCTACTCAGAGCCGCCTGGGAGATTTGCGAGGCCCTGTGCGAAATGGCGGGGGGGGGGGAGGCCCCTCACGCGTGAGTGTAGCGAGCGCGCGCAAAATTTTGGGGTTTTTCGGGTCGGATTGAGTGTCTATATGTGCAATTTTAACTCTCCAATTAGAAAAATACTGGATACCTTCCCCTGCCTCATCATCATCTCTTGCCTCGACGCGGGGCCCCACGGCTGCTTGAGACCCGGTCGGATCGGTGATTTTTGTAACAAATTTATCAAACGAGCCTTTCAGAGAGGCATTAAACTCTTCCATTTTCTTTAGTTTTTTTCTTTTTTCATCCCCTGATGGAAATTTTCTGATTCTGTCTTGTTCTCTCGACATTGTGTGACAGTTTGTTCCAACTCCACCGTCTGGATCAGAGCAGCTTGTGTCTGCGCTTGGTCTGATCAGTTGTATTGAACAACAGACACGCGCATCATTGCACATATATTTATTGATATGCACAGACTAGTACACATTTAGGTCTGTAATGGAACGTGTCTGTTGATATTTATAAGGGAAAAAACGAAAAACAAAAACGAAAAAAAAACAAAAAAATTTGAAAAATTTTTTTTTTGGGAAAAAAAAACAAAAAAAAAAACGGCCCATAGCGCGAGGCCCCTTGGGGCGCGAGGCCCTGTGCGGTCGCACGGTTCGCACACCCCTTGCGGCGGCCCTGCTGCTACTGTATTTGGTTGGAATTTCTGCAACAGACCATCACCCTGATCGTCCCTAAAGTGGTCTTCTTTTCCCAAATGGGCAAAATGAGCCAATTTCAAAAATGACAAAGTTGGAGAAGTTTATCTTCAGAGCTGAGATCTTATTGGATGTTGGTGTTTGTAGATTAAATACCTTCAGTGTGGCTATTTTAGTACGCAGACCAACACTAAGCTCCAATGTTCCCTTTCCTTTCTGTTTCTTCTTTTTGTCTCCATCCGACTGGCTGCTGACTGATGGGACAAGATAAAAGAAAAAACACCTTTTCAGTGGGAAACCCTGACACAAAACACAGGGGAGGTCAACATGATGTACTAGGTGAACACACAGCATTTAAAAGCAGGCAACATCTCAGTCAGGTCTGAGCCCCTCAGGTGATTTAAACAGTGTTCCCTTCAACTTCTGCAGCAGAAAGACATTTATATCTTTATTTCAACGCGTGTGGTGTGCAAATGCAGCTTGCAGTAACATCAGGAATATCATGCAGATCAGAGAGACAGGACTTCCACTGATTTAACACCATGACACAAACAAAAACAGAGCTCTATGCATCCGCCTGCAGCTGTGTCACCGAGTCCAGAAAGATGCAGTCAGTTCCCAGAATCTGCAGTAAATGTTTGACCAAGCAGGTTTTTTTTTGTTCCCCAGAAAGTGACAAAGCCTGAAGGACTCGGCTCCATCAGCTGCATGTCTGAATCCTTACCCAAAGAGTGTATTCCATCGCTGAGTAAAGTCTCGTACGGCGAAGCTGCAATGCACAATAATGTACGTGGGTCAGCAGATACCTGCTGGACAGTCTACTGCAGACATAAAGCGCTCAGACCTGGAATCAGCTTTTTTGTTCTGTTCAGAAGTGGAGTACTTCTTTAATGGAGTATATTATTTTGCATTTGTTTGCAGCTTGACCAAGCAGGTTATTTTTGTTCCCCAGAAAGTGACAAAGCCTAAAGGACTCGGCTCCATCAGCTGCATGTCTGAATCCTTACCCAAAGAGTCTATTCCAGGGGTCGGCAACCCAAAATGTTGAAAGAGCCATATTGGACCAAAAACACAAAAAACAAATATGTCTGGAGCCGCAAAAAATGAAAGGTCTTGGAATGAAGGCAAATGGTGAAAGTCAAAATGTGGAGAAAAAAAGTCAAAATTTCAAAAAAAATGTCAAAATTTCGAGAAAAAAGTCAAAATGTCAAGATTAATGTTGAAGTACAATCTCGAGAAAAAAGTGTAAATGTTGAGAAAAAAGTCAAAATGTCGAGAAAAAAGTGTAAATGTTGAGAAAAAAGTCGAAAATGTCGAGAAAAGAGTCGAAATGTTGACCAAAAAGTCAAAATTTCGAGAAAAAAGTTGAAATGTCAAGATTAAAAAGGAAAGGAAAAAAGAAGACAAAAAAGAGAAAAAATTGAAAAAAAGAAGAAAAAAAGGAAAAAAAGGTCAAACATTTTTGATAAAGCTCCAGGAGCCACTAGGGCGGCGCTAAAGAGCCGCCGGTTGCCGACCCCTGGTCTATTCCATCACCTCAGTAGAAACAAGCTGCTGACACGAGTTAGTTTACTGTTCCTCCTCTTAAGGCTCCATATTTGGTCTCCAGCGCCACTTGTGTTGGGTTGTTGAATGACCCGCTGTTCTCATCATCCAATCTTTAAATGTCTCTTTCAACAGTTTGCTGCCAGGCATCGACTGGAGACAACTGTTCAAAACTCAGAGCCACGGAGTGGGTGAACGGGAATCCAACTTTGAGGAGTTCAAGGTCGTTGTTATATAATAATAACAATACATTTTCTTTATAAGAGTCTTTCAAAACACTCAACGACGCTGTGCAGAGATTTGAAGTTACATAGAATGACATTCCAGCCGCTCTGCTCCCCATGTTCCTGGTCCTGGTCCTGGTCCTGGTCCATGGTCCTAGTGGTGCAGAATCCCATTGGAGCGCCGATCGTCCTTGTCTCAGTTCTGGCACCACTCGCTTTGGTGACGTTTAAATTGAGAACGTGTGGCTATGTTTGATCAGAATGAATGGAGTAATACCACGGGGGGTTAGTGTACGCTACGACAGCCATGCCACCCAGTAACTGTACTAAGGTGGGTGTGATCCAGGCCTGCTCCTGCTGCAAATTTGCAGCGTGCCACTGCACAATATGAGAAAAAAAAAGAGGCTTCAAAAGCCCTCTGAACCAGTGGGAGACTCTCCAAAGAGTGGGTACCGGTATTATGAAATGAGCTCTTAAACAGGAAACATCCACTAAAACTTCAAAATAGAGATTCGCAGAAAAACAGAAGGATGGACGTGTATGTGTGGATCAAAAGTGTCAAGTTTCACTTATATTATTTTCACTTCTACAACTTCTTGAACATGGAAATACTTCTGCCCTCTTTTTATGTCAGTTTGGAATGAGGTAATAGCATGAATTTGACTATTACCTGAGCCTTGTGTATTCTTACCTTTTTCAAAGACGTGGGGGAAGGGAGAACCGTCCTGTTTGTCCTGAAACACAAACAGGAAGTCTCGTGTTCACGTTTTCAAAGAGACATGGTGTTTTTTTCTGAACAAAGCTCAACACACCTGTTTCTCCACAGATGCGTAGTATTTAGACCACCAGTCGATGACGCACTCAGCTGATTCGTCAGCGATGGTCCGCCTCCGCCGCTTGGTGGAGCGATGGGTGCTCTTTGAGCCACTCTGGAGGTCAAACATGAATGAACGTGAGAGAGGAAGTAGTGCATGTGATTCACAAAGATATGTCGTGCATGAAGTAAGTTCACCTTCTTCTTCTTGGGCTCTTGGGGTGAGATGGGTGGAGGCGGAGCTTCATCCTCCACGGTGATGAGGAAATCCTGGCGAGTTAATGTCACAGCTGAACTGGTGTCCCCAGCATCCGGCAACAGTCCTGCTGGACGAAAGATAAACGCTTAGCATTTCATAGTTGGATTAAGTAGAGCAGGGGTATTCAACTAGATTCGGCCGGGGGCCACGTCTGCAAAAGGACTGTATGGAGAGGGCCGCACAATTTGAAAATGTGGGGGTTTTCAAAATGTATTTTGCACTCAAAGACGAAGACTTATGTAAATATAATACATTTGTATTATACATTTGAATATATCTAGTTTACATATGAATTATGTATTAATTGTCTCCAGATTTAGTAATTGTGAATGTTAAATATAATATTCAGATAAAGAAATATTATTTTGAATGCAAGTTCATTTTGAAACCATGCATTGTGCAAACTTAATGAAATTGATATTGACCTACTTTTAATAAAACACGCCATACTGACAAAGCACCACTTTCCACCAAGATTTCCTTATTTGAATATTATATTAAGCATTGAGCACAACCATTTTAGTCCATAGTAGCCAGTTATAAAAATATTATTTAAAAAAAAAAAAAAAAAAAAAAAAAAAAAAATTCTTTTTTTTCAACAAACACAACCTTTTTTGAAATATGACCAGGGGCCACATAAAAGCTCCTGGCGGGCCGCATGTGGCCCGCGGGCCGCCAATTGAATAGTCCTGAAGTAGAGAATTCACTTGGGTCTTGTTTTGTTTTAATTTGTCTCTTGGTTGTTAAATGCATCGTATAACTTTTGAGATTAATTTGCAAATCTTTGACTCTGTTTTTGTAGTTTTGCTTCTCTGTGGTAGAAGTGTCCTAGTCATTTAAGTCCATGCGAAGCCATTTGTTTTGGTCCTTCCCCTTAGGAGACATCAGTTGATCATCAGGTTCAGGACGGACACTACAAGAACACTGGCTTGCACAGCCGTCAAAAACACCAGAACACGCGCTGGTTACCCTCGACACTGGGCGGGTCTGGCACTGGCGAGGACCCTGGAGGCGGCTTGTGTATCTGGATGGCTGCAGGCGGCGCTGGAAGAGGAGTGTATTGGAAAGCCTTGAGGTTATTGATGATGTGGTTTCCGACCAGCGTGCTGCGGCCAAAAGCCCGCCAGTCCACAACCGTGATACTGAGAGGAGGATGGAGGTGTTCGTTCTCGGGTAACTCCTGCAGCACAACAGAGTGAAAATCTTTTATCTTTCACCGTTTGATAATTGATTGTAAGCAAAATCATCCAGTTCTTTCTATTTTTTGATTCCCTGATTTAATCAACACCCCCCCCAGTTCATAAGAGGATGCCACAATTCAAGCAACACTTCCAGGATTCCCTGCGATGTATTTCATATGTTTTACTAGGGCTGGGCGATATGGACCAAAAGTCATATCTCGATATTTTCTAGCTAAATGGCGATACTCGATATATATCGATATTTTTTCTGTGCCATAATTGGGGTTTCCCCCAAAGCATTATAGCATAGCATCTCTGTTAGCTTCATTTTTTCCTGAGGCAAACCCTTAAAAAAACAGTCAGTTTTAATACAAAGCCTCGTGCCAAATGTCACACAGGTACCTTTGTTAACAGAGGTCTGCACAATATCAAAATGTATAAAACAAATGAAATAAAAATAAACTGCCTGCATATATAGAATGAAAATGCTTCTTGAATAAAATAAAACCAATATCCTTTCCCTGCATAACAAAACATTTGTGCAAATCTCAAATAAAACATTCAAGTAAATTTTTCACAAAATAAGCTATATCAAAATCATAAAAAAATAAAAATAAAAAAATATATTTTTATATTTTTTTTTAAATCGATATAAACGATATTGTCTCGTACTATATCGCGTTTGAAAATATATCGATATATATTAAAATCTCGATATATCGCCCAGCCCTATGTTTTACATGTATTTGCCTCACCAGCTCGATGGCATCGACCAGCGTAGTGAAGTTTGGGTTGGACTTGTACTTCTGGATGACAGAAGAACGCAGCGTTTTACCTGCACACTCTATGAACACCTGCGGACAAAATACAACAGGTATACAGACATGAATTCATTTTTTTATTCTCCATGTCTACTGTATATCTCCTGAATACTTTGTACAAGTGTGCTCATCCACATGACGTTTTTCAAACCTGTGGTCGATCAACAGACAAGAGCTGAACCTTCTTCAGCTCCCTCAGACCCCAGAACAACACCTGGTGGAAACATGTTTTAATGGCATAGTTCGTGGTTAGAACATGAAGAGATGTTGATCAGTCAGGGACGCGAGCATCCGAACCTCCAGCCTGTAGGTGCTGAGAACTGGCCTGATGTTTGGAGGAACCGTGTACATTCCCTCCTGCTCCTCCAAGTCTGGAACACTCTGCTGGCTGGGATCGGGAATCTGCACCGTCGTTATTGATTTTGATTGATTGATTGATTGATTGATTGAATTGTTTATTTCGAACACATAAAAAATAAGATTTTAAAACAAATTCAAAACATACAGAAAAAAAGCAATACAAACAGGGGAAAAAAAAAAAAAAAAAACAGTGTCCGAAAAGGAGCAGGTTGAAGTAAAACTTATTTAACCCTGCCCCTTTGTTACCTCTATCATAAATTAAACATAAATGTTAATGATAAATAGCTGCAATTACCTAATAGGCTACCAATTTTCCCATTAGTTGTGCCTTTGCACCTAACCAGCTAACAAACACCATATTGCCTTAACATAACTCTTCCTCAACCAAATAACTTCCCAGAACTTCCTTTTTGTACCGTTTTTTAAATTGATTTATATTTGTACATTGCTTCAACCCATCACCCAACCCATTCCATAAATCCACTCCAACAACTGATATACACATGCTTTTCCTTTTAGAATGAAAACATTGTTTTTTTAAATTAAATTTTCCTCTTAAATTATAACCCCCCTCCCTGTCACAAAACATTTTCTGTAAATTCCCTGGAAGTGAATCAGTTCTCGCTTTGAATATGATTTGTAGAGTTTTTAGTTTGACAATATCCCAGAATTTCAACACATGCGACTTTAAAAACAGTTATGACAACATTTAAATGTTATCTGCCCTCCAAGCTGCTTTATTGTGATCAGAAGTGTGTGAAGCGGAACAAGCGCGACTGACCTGCAGCAGCTCAAACGCAGCCAGCAAGTCTCCTCCTGACTGGCTGCCGCAGTGCAGAGGGCTGTACTGCAGGGTGGGTGGGGTGTAGGGTTCGGACGACAGACGGACCTCCGGGACCGCCACGGTCGCCCCCAGATACTCAGCCTTTCCCTGCACACAACACAAGTTCAGCGGACTCTCACCTGAAGGAGTCATCACTGACTCATCTGTCTGCCGCCGGCGTTACCAGAGCGTCGTCGTCGTACACTTCTATGATGATGCGTGGGGGCTCTTCCTGGATGTGCCGCAGGTCGCCAGTCAGCAGCACGCGGCTCATTGGCAAACACTGATTCCACGTGGGGCTGAGAGTCTGACTGATGATCTGGATGTGAGAAAACCCGCAAAGAAGTCCAGCTCAAACCTAGAAGTCTCCACTATTACTGCTCAGGTTGGCTCATATTTTTACCTTGAAATTAGGTGGTCAAATATTTTTATTTTCACAAATCAGGGCGTCAGACTCCATTTCATCCCAGGCTTCATCAGGCTTATGGTTTACATTAAAAGGGTTAGTTATCCAGCTGATCACAATAATATATACAGGCATCTACGTTTTTTAGGGGGGCCCAAACACGGGGTGTTCAAAAAGCTAGGAACGGCCCTGCAGTAAGACGAACAGAACAACACACACTTACGTTGGTGGTTTGGCTGTGAGAGAGGAATGTGACTCGGGCAAACGGGTCTGACAGGCCCGTGTTGTCTGCAGCAATGAGACCTCGAGCCTGATACATGTGGCACCTCAGCTGGAACTGGTGCTGCTCTGGAAACACAAACCAAGAGAGAGTCGGGATCTGAGTTGAGCTCCAGAGATGATCTTATACCATCTGGAAAATTACTTTCCCTCGTCTTTGGTAGAAGCCGAGCTGCTATTTCTACATTTGTTGTCTTTACAATCACGTGAAAGCCGTGCAATCAATTCCATGGCTTGTATTTTTTCTGTGCAAATATAATAAAAATCATCTGACCCTAGTCATCTCATCATGCAACCTCATTTTCACCATGTCATCCATTCTTCCACCCATCCATCCATCCAATCATCCATCCATCATCCATCCATCCACCCTTCCACCCACCCACCTCCACTTATCAGACCTCACCCAGAGGAGACAGCAGCTGAAGCAGACCTGCCACCTCCTCCAGCCCTTCCAGGAGGACACCAGGACATTCCCAGAAATATGATCTCTCCAGCATGTCCTTGCTCTGTCTCTGTCTCTTATTCTGGTTGGACACGAGTGAAACACCTCCACACAGAGGTGTCAGGACTAGATTAATATGGTCACTTTATTCAAGATGAACTATCCCTCCCATCTTGTGTCTGTTGACATTTATATATTCAACATCTGGCGGTTGACTCTTTCGGATTTAAGGCCACTTTTGGTAAGTACTGTCCCTTTTTTATACACTTTCTGTACACTAACAACATTAAAATAACCTTGGTTTATCTTTAGGGACACTGTCAACACTATCACTGAAGTGAAATGACATTTTAAGTCTAAGATTTAACGCCTTTAATTTATATTACCGTATTGGCCCGAATATAGGACGGGGTTTTTTGCATTGAAATAAGACTGAAAAAGTGGGGGTCGTCTTACATTCGGGGTCTAGACATTATACCCATTCACAATGCTAGATGGCGCAAGATATCTTTAAAGCGAATGCCGAACTTAACTCCCCAGGCCAAAGGAACCCCTGTCACGAAGAAGAATAATAAGAATAAAAATAGCAGTAGCATGAAGGAGAAAAATAAAAAATAGCGGTAAGAAAGAAAAGAGAAGAAAATAACAGAAGAGATAACAGAAAACGGAGAAACGTAGCGGCAATCTGGAGAAAAATGGGTCGAAGTAGTTATGATGCAAACTTCAAGATCATGATTTGAATGAGGCAAAATAACATGCTTTTTCTCTCAAATATATTGTTATAATCATTTGTTTCAGATGTACTGTAGTTATTTTCTGTATAAAAATTTAATTTGGTGTTAAAAAAAAGTATTTTTTCAAATTTTAGTATTGAAAAAGAGGGGGTCGTCCTACAATCAGGGTCGTCTTATATTCGGGACAATACGGTAATTACTGGTTATTCTGTTCTAACTGAAAATGTCTTTGGTTCACGTTGTTTTACAAGCGAATTTTGTTGCACCCTGGAGCATTTCCTTTATTCCAGCTGGAGCTTCAGAGTGCGAGGACATGGATGTGTTGATAAGAAAAGTTAGATTTAACTCTCTAACAGACACCTGAATGCTCCAGATCAGCAAACTGCTGTTACAGGAAACTGTGCAGCTGCTTCACCAAAGGCTGAAAATTATCAGCACCTGTATGCAGTTGACCCTTGTTGGGCCACAGTCCTGTGTGGAACATGAAAAGACGATTTCAATTCTGAGGCCTAGCTCTGAGAACCAATTCTTACAGCTTACAGCATGGTTTGAAACAAAGCAACCTCCAAAATGACTCAAAGCCCCAGCAGGCTTTGCATTTACGGCACTTGGTGATTAGGAATAGCCTCTTCATTCGGCATGAACCTCAAATCGCAGGAGGGGAGGATAGGGTTGCCACCCGTCCCGTAAAATACGGAATTGTCCTTTATTTGAGAAAAAAATGTTGCGTCCCGTATTGAACTAATACGGGACACGATTTGTACTGTATTTTCCTCAACTTTTACACCATATTCTAGTTGAATTATTGAAATAAGTTAACTTTTACACCATATTCTAGTTGAATTATTGAAATAAATTAACTTTTACACCATATTCTAGTTGAATTATTGGAATAAATTAACTTTTAAACCATATTCTAGTTGAATTATTGAAATAAATTAACTTTTACACCATATTCTAGTTGAATTATTGAAATAAATTAACTTTTACACCATATTCTAGTTGAATTATTGAAATAAATTAACTTTTACACCATATTCTAGTTGAATTATTGAAATAAATTAACTTTTAAACCATATTCTAGTTGAATTATTGAAATAAATTAACTTTTACACCATATTCTAGTTGAATTATTGAAATAAATTAACTTTTACACCATATTCTAGTTGAATTATTGAAATAAATTAACTTTTACACCATATTCTAGTTGAATTATTGAAATAAATTAACTTTTACACCATATTCTAGTTGAATTATTGAAATAAATTAACTTTTACACCATATTCTAGTTGAATTATTGAAATAAATTAACTTTTACACCATATTCTAGTTGAATTATTGAAATAAATTAACTTTTACACCATATTCTTCACCTGTAGGCTATATTACATCTGGGCTGATGTGGACATACGTAGCATAGGAGGATATTTCAGCTGCTAGTATGGTTGTCTGTCTATACAGTCATGCAAGTTCAATGCTATTAAAGCACTTTAAACTTTAAATCAAAGCATTTTGTTTTTTCATATAAAATAAACACATTTTTATTCAGTTTAGACGTTTTGGGGCTTTTTTTTTGGCTCCTGCGCTGCTGAAATCAGGCGGTCCCTTATTTCTATTTCTGAAAGGTGGCAACCCTAGGGGAGGATGTTACAGATTTATGGCAGCCCAGGCCCGGCTATAAAGGCAGGCTCCCCCCTCTCTCTTTCTCCAAAGATCTCTTCTCACTCAGCCCTGTCCACTGTCCCATGGAGTTCTCTGTGAGCTATGAAAAGGCCACAGCTCCTATTTTAGCATGAAGAGCTACTAGCTTTGGGCCGGCCTCCCCCATGATTGTGACGGAATAAGCGTCTGGTTGCCTCGAAATGGCCACCATAGTCTGCAGCGCTGCAACAAGTGACCTGCAAACGTTCCACGCCCCAGATGAGCCGAACGAGGGACCCTTGCATGCCCCGACGACATGAACGCCTTCAGACCGAGCTGGCTGAAGGAGCTGAAGGAGGCCCAGATGCTGTGCCCATGTTGCATCCCCTCATCCACACTGAGCTTAGGAGAGCAGGAGAGAGAGCCGCTCTTTATCAGGATTACCTGTGGAGCGTAACCATCCAGCTGTTCACCAAGGAACGCTGACCGGCCAGACCAAACAACCTTTTTCTTCAACTGCAAAGATGCATGTAAGAGCCTGTTTTGTGTCTGGGCAGAGGAGCATAGTTAACACATTTAACTAGTTTAGTTTTACGTTGTGCGCCGGACCGCTGATCCCGTCACAACTGTGTTTATTAGCTTAAGTGTGTTGCATCTACATTGCTGGATCTTGATGACATGCTCTTTCACAACAGAAAACAAAGCCCTTCCTCATTTCCCAGTTGAATGACCAGAGTGCACATGTGAAGTTAGTTTCACATTGGTGCGTATCTGTGTGGGAAACATAAGAAGAACTTGGTTTTCTGGTGGTGAAAAGTTATTCTAGTGTCTTGGGTTTGACTTTTTCCCTATTTCTATCATTCTCTCCAGTACTCGAGTTGTAAAAAAGAATTAGGGGGGATGGTGGGTTTTAGCATATGGGGACAGATAATTTGTGCTTATTACAAATAATAGCACTGACCAAAACACGTGCAGAAATACTGCAGGAATGACATAGCAGCAGTTAAATGCAGCCTTCTGTAAGCTTTAAATATCCACTGGGCTTACATCAAATACATCAAAACACAACAATAAAAAACAGTTTTCTGAACTTATCAATATTACTCTGTCTTTCACATGATAAGTAAAATGGATCACTGCAAAAACTCAAAATCTTAACAAGTATATTTGTCCTATTACTAGTTAAAATGTCTCATTTTAGTAAAACAAATCTCATTACACTTAAAACAACAATTTTCACCTGTTTCAAGTAGATTTTCACTTGAAAAATCTGCCAGTGGAACAAGATTTTTTTGCTTGTAATAAGATCTTGTCCCACTGGCAGATTTTTCTACTTATTTAAAGTGAAAATTTAATTGAAACAGGGGAAAATTGTCAAATAAGTTATTTTTCTGGTGATGACTAAATGTTGAAATAGCAGTAAAACCACATTCATTGATGAAATGACATAAGGGATGGAAAGGGGGGATGGCAGTTTTACAGGGGGGATGATTTTGACTGTTTTTATTTCAGGGGGGATGCCATCCCCCCTCATCCCCCCTCAACTCGAGTACTGATTCTCTCCCATTTAGCATTGCTTGTATTGGCGTCATTGCTTATCTGACACTGTACTTGCCTCACCCCCCCCCACAATCAGACAATTATTATTCTTTTCCACAGAAAAACATAGGAATAATTTTTGTACCTGACTGTAAAAGAACAATGCACAAGTCTCCACTTACCAGAACAGATCAAATGAGTAGGAGGGGGGCTGGCGCCCCCTGTGGATGGTGTGAATCCTGCAGGCAGATCATCCAACGTGTGGCCTGCATCCGAGCACCTTCCAAACCACAGATACACATCCACCTTGGCTTGGACCGACAAGCCCGTGACACGCTTTGCTGGGGGCTGCACATGCAGACACAGATGTGAGGTTTTCTCCAACACCCTCTCCACACAGAACGATTCGTGTGTAGTTGTGAGTATTCACCTTCAGAAACAGAGTCACGATCTTGCCACAGAGGATTCCTCTGGCCTCCTGGTTGCTGGAGTACAGCAGGTCTCTGGTTCCCACTCGAGCATATGCAACGCGCTTGTTGTTGCTTAGCAGCCACACAAACGTGTCCGGCACTGTGTGTTGGGGCTTCGGTGTGTGAGGACATGGATGTGTCGATAAGAAATTTTAGGATGAGGATGGCAAATGAGGATGATGCAAACAGATTCTCGAGGTGTTTTCCCGTACCTCTTGAACAAGAAAACGTAGTTTTTGTGTGAGTTTTGTTGCATCCTGCAGCATTTCCTTTATCCCACCAGCTTTTCTTTTCCTCACGCGCATGGACTGGGCTTCTCCTATCATACTCTCCTGCAGCGCAGACACAAACATGTTCAACTTCAAGTGCCCAGCACTGATCTGCTATACAATAAAAGCACAAGTGGGATTTGAAAAGCTCCTTTGAATTATAGTCTTAGTCAGTACTAGAGTTGTAAAAAAAAATCAGGGGGGATGGTGGATTTTATCATATGCGGACAGATAATTGGTGCTGATTACAAATAATATAATATATTACAAATAATAGCACTGACCAAAACACCTGCAGAAATGACATAGCAGCAGTTAAATGCAGCCTTCTGTAAGCTTTAAATATCCACTGGGCTTACATCAAATACATCAAACAGAACAATAAAAAACTGTTTTCTGAACTTATCAATATGACTCTGTCCTTCACAGGATAAGTGAAATGGATCACTACAAAAACTCAAAATCTTAACAAGAATATTTGTCTTATTTCTAGTTAAAATGTCTCATTTTAGTAAAAAAAAAATCTCATTACACTTAAAACAAGACTCATCACTGGAAAAAACAACAATTTTCACCTGTTTCAAGTAGATTTTCACTTAAAATAATTAGAAAAATCTGCCACTGGAACAAGATTTTTTTTGCTTGTAATGAGAAGATAAATCTTGTCCCACTGGCAGATTTTCCTACGTATTTCAAGTGAAGATTTGCAGGTGAAAATTGTCAAATAAGTTATTTTTCTGGCGATGACTCTAAATGTTGAAATAGCAGTAAAACCACATTCATTGACGAAATGACATAAGGGATGGAAAGGGGGGATGGCAGTTTTACAGGGGGGATGATTTTGAGGGTTTTTATTTCAGGGGGGATGCCACCCCCCCTCATCCCCCCTCAACTCGAGTACTGGTCTTAGTCAATTAAAGATACTGCTGAAAAGACTACCACCGATGTTTGACCACAGTGGGCAACGACAGAAACAGTTTAATTGGTCATATTACTGACTCAATGAACTCTGTTGCAGTACTTAACAACCTGGAGAAGTCCCCATCGCTCACCACCTGCTCAGGCATGTGTATATGTGTGGGGTGTGGTTTTTTTCCTCACCAGCTCCTGTTTGCACATGGTCAGGCGTTTCTTATCCAGCTGCGTCAGGTAGCCGGACTTCATCTCAGCCTTCAACTTCGCCTCAGCAGCTGCAATGAAACTCCTGCAGAAATACACAATACAAATTAAACACAAACAAGGAGAAACTGAGGTTTCTGATCATTACCGTTTTCATCCTAGGTTGACTTTAAAGTTTGACAATCACCTCTGCCAGAGATTAAAAAAATGTTAAACTCCAGTGGTCATTTTGCAGAAACCATGATGGAAATACATTTATTTTTTTATGGCCTTTTTTAAAAAGTTTCTACAGAGGAAACTTCGGTAGATAGGGAAAGACATGCAGTAAAAAGAGCAGCAGGCCGGAATTCCAACCTGTGCCGCCTGCACGGGGGTATAGCCAGAGGTGGGTAGAGTAGCCAAAAATTGTACTCAAGTAAAAGTACTGTTACTTCAGAATAATATGACTCAAGTAGAAGTAAAAAGTAGTCATCCAAATAATTACTTGAGTAAAAGTAAAAAAGTACTTGGTGAAAAAACTACTCAAGTACTGAGTAACTGTTGAGTAACGTCTGATTTATTTTTTAACACAACCATTCAAACAGACAAAAGTACAAAATAATCATCTTCAGGCAAATTAAACCAATAAAATAATAACATAAATTAAAATTAATAAAACATAAAAAATAGCTTAAATTAAAATAATCATAAAGTAAATTCAAGTACTTTAATAAATAATAAAATAATAACAGAATAAAAAATAAATTAAGCACAAGTAGCACAAAATTTCAAGCCTTATACTTTTCTTTTTTAACCAGAACTAGAACAAACATGAACTCATAGAAACTCTGTGTGTGTTTGAGTCTGTGTAAATGTGACAAAACATGAAAAAACAAACATTTTTCCCAAAGAATCACCCAGTGATGTCATGAGATTGACGCGTAAGTGGATAAAAGGGATAAAAGAAAAGTAACAGCTCAACGTGGCCTAATATAGCGGAGTAAGAGTAACAGTTTTTTCTTCACAAATCTACTCAAGTAAAAGTAAAAAGTATAGTGATTCAAAACTACTCCTAAAAGTACAACATTTCCCAAAACTTACTCAAGTAAATGTAACGGAGTAAATGTAACTCGTTACTACCCACCTCTGGGTATAGCCGATATATACGGTGCATCCGCTCAACCAACTGACCTATCTGGGGACCCTTTACATGGTCTTCTTTAATGCTGACTAGCGGTTTTTCAGGGGAAACAAATGAAAGAACCAGATTTGACTCAAACTATTTTCAAATTATAAAAAATACTTTAAAGCCACTCTATGTAGCAATATAACTTTTGACCACAGGGGGTTAAGCATGTCAAAAGCTGGTTCATGTGTCACACCTCGGAGTAATGACAAATGCACCTCCAGTGGGATGAAATGGTATTACAACATGTGCTGGACATCATCCTCATTACTATATACTATAATATTGTCAGTGGTTCCCATGTGGTCAGACCTGGTACTGCTACATGGAGGGCTTTTAGGATTTGTGGCAGGGTTTGTATTAGTTTTGTGATAAAAGTCAGGCCAAGGCACAACGTGTTGCATGAATTAACTTCTGTTCTAAGTCTAAAGGACATGATTACTAATAATATTGCATAGCTAAAAAAAAAAAAATTTCAAAGTAGTAGTAATGTGAATACTTGGCATCCAAGCAGAAATCTCTGAGAACAGTTTTGAGCGTTGGCTCCGCCGACGGGTCGGACTTCTTGTGAAGCTCGGCTGCACTGGACACGCCGTCTTCCTGTAGGGCACAAACATGTTTCTCTCACAAGGGAATCTGAACAAATATGCTCTCAAAGGCAACAAAAAACAGGATGTGGCTATGTTCATATTTTGTTTCATCAGCTTCACTAAATTTGATATTTTACATCCAATTCTGCTTTTCAGTTTAGCAAAACACTCCAAAATAAGCTAGAGAAGTAAAAAAAGTAGACTGATATAGCTGTTATTTCAAACAAACAGGTGAGTGTAATCATGAATTTGTACAAAAGCAGAATCCATTAAAGGCTCAGTCATTCAGGCTCACAGGTAGGCAGAAGATTTCTCTGGGCCAGAGTATTCAATCACACGAATTCTCAGATCACTGCTATGCAGATGATACACAACTCTGCCTGCCATTCCCGCCAGATGACCCCACAAGAATCTCAGTTTGCCTCTCTGACCTGTCTGCATGGATGAAGGACCACCACATTCAACTTAATATAGAGCAAAGTCTTGGTTATCCCCGCCCATTGTTTCTTCACCATTAATATCCACATAAATATTGACTCTACTACTGTCACTCCCATGAAGGTTACAAAGAGCATGGGTGTCATATTTGATGACCATTTATCTTTCTGACCATGTTGCCTTGGTGTCCCGGTTGTGGGGACATGGTAGTCTTGGTTGCATCCAAACTTCCTTGTAGGGCTGGGCGATATATCGAGATTTTAATATATATCGATATATTTTCAAACGCGATATGGTACGAGACAATATCGTTTATATCGATTTAAAAAAAAAAAAAAACTTTTTTATTTTTTTTTAATTTTTTTTATTTTGATATAGCTTATTTTGTGACAAATTGACTTGAATGTTTTATTTGAGATTTGCACAAATGTTTTGTTATTTGCACAACTGTTTAGTTGTTTAGGCAGTTTATTTTTATTTCATTTGTTTTATACATTTTGATATTGTGCAGACCTCTGTTAATAAAGGTACCTGTGTGACATTTGGCACGAGGCTTTGTATTAAAACTGACTGTTTTTTTAAGGGTTTGCCTCAGAAAAAAATGAAGCTAACAGAGATGCTATGCTATAATGCTTTGGGGGAAACCCCAATTATGGCACAGAAAAAATATCGAGATATATATTGAGTATCGCCATTCAGCTAGAAAATATCGAGATATGACTTTTGGTCCATATCGCCCAGCCCTACTTCCTTGCATGGTTTTGTCAAGGTTATTAAGTGCTGCGCCTAAGCAACTTCTCACAGCATCACAACCAAATGAACAAAAAAAACTGCTGAAAGCAGCACATTTTGTTTCATTGAGCCCGAGCTACATCCTCTCCTTTCTTTGCGGCATGTAGTAGAGATGACAGTGAAGACGGTGTCCTCAGTTGAAGTAAAAGAAAGTCTTGTTCACGCAGCTGTTGTTACTGTGAGTATAATGGCACTTTTCCACTAGTACCTACTCAGCCCAACTCGACTCGCCTCGGTTTGGCGCTTTCCCACTAGGGGTCTAGCGTGCCGAGTAGATACTTTTTCTGTAACTACTCTGCCAAGGTTCTAAGCGGCTGAGTCAGGTTGTTTCTGACATCATCACACTACAGGCCACCGATTGTTCGGGGGGTTGGAGTCAGACGTCTGAGTCACGATGTGGACATCAGTAAAAGAGCAACTCGCAGCTTCTCGTTCATTTTATTCGACCAGCAATGGCAGCGCAAAAGTCTGTTTGGTGATCCAACTCTGAGGTGCAGATGTTCATAAACCTGGTGGCTGATGTGAGAATTAAAAAGGGATCTAGACGGTGATAAGTAACGACCAGCTCTACCAGGAGCTCACTTCATAGCTGCTCGCGGCTCCAGCTGACTATTTAGCAGCGCCGAGACAAGCAAAAAACTATTAAAAAGCGTTGCTGCTTGAAGCTTCTCTCACTCTCATTTTTTAACTTGATATCGAACACAAGCCACAGACCCAGCAGCACATCTATCATCTCCTCCAGGTTCTACATCTTTAGCGTTGTATTCTTTGTTTAGATCACACAATCAAATGCATCACAGCAGCTTCGCTCCAACCTCCTACTTCTGCTCCAGGTGCTGAATTGTTATGGAAAAGAAACTAGGCCGAGTTGAGTCGAGCCGAGTTGAGATGAGTAGAGCTGATAGGTACTAGTGGAAAAGTGCCATAATAAAACCTTCAAGGAAAATGTGAGTATTACCACATCACTTCACTTCAGTCCTGAAGTTGGGAAAACTTCTTCATGAGGATAAGCTGGAGTTTTATCAGATCAAAAACATTCATCAAGACATAACATAACTGTTTGTTAGAAAGTCTGATGTTATACCTGACTGTATATTCTGTATAATGTTAAACAAATGTCAAAAACCCCAACACTGTTGTCGTGTGTACATACAAACTGAAGAGCTATGTTCTCCAGCATGTTTGAGTTGTGCAGCCGGTAGATTCTGTCCTCCCAGTAACTGAGCACGTTAATGCACGGCTTCTGCTTCTCCAGGGGCAAATGCATGTAGTGCCTAAATGAAAATAATCACACACATTAGTCAGGCGATGTTGAAAACAATGAAAACTGATGGGTGTTGGAACTTTTTTAGACTTCTTTTCAGCTGCTGAGTCGTGGCTGATGTTTAAAAACTTCATATTTCATTCCATTTCCTGTCATTATTGAGGAATTTTACAGAATCTTTTGTACATGTGACCGAATAAATGTTATTTGGTTTCAAGGTTGTTTAAGCAGTGTCATTAAAACAAACAAATCTGTGAAAGACTGGTGCAGATGAAATATTTGCATGTGTGTTACAGCCTGCTCTAGCTCTCATTTCACCGCGGCAGACAGCCAACAATAAGCAACGATTAGTGCTGGTGCATGAGTGTTTGATAGCCAGCGAGGATGCGCTTCTTCATTTAATCTTATTAAAAAACGACAGTATTGGCTAATGGAAAAGATTTATATTTAAAGTGTGCAGTGATTGTTTCAAGAGTGCAAACATTTCCACAGCAGGTCCAACATTGCTGTTCTCTTACTCTAACCGTTGAACTCAACGGAAACATTTGAGCAAACCTTGATTAAAATGTGAAATTATTAACAGTACCCATTTAAGCAGTACTTGTTCATGTATCCTGAAAACCAAGCATCAGTTCTACTGCACTGAAGAGGGAAGAGTGATTTGGATTTATTTAAAGGACAGTTAATACAATTTTGGAATGAGTCTCTTTTACTTTGCAACTTCCAGCAGGTGGGATAAATGACTTTAAACTCCATGAAAGGAAAACAAAGCATCTGGACCTGTTTCCCTCAACGATGATCGGCCTCTGTGCAGGCGTGGTGGACTTGAAGCCAACGGCGGGATCTGCGGGTTCTCGGGGCAGGAGGGGTGAGGTGGGGCTGGTGGGGGACGAGCTGAGAGGGGAGGTACCAAACAAGCCACCGCTTTCTGGGACATCCAGCGCCCTTCTCCTCCGAGTGACGGCAGGAGTGGGAGAGCTGGACGAAGGCACCGACTCTAAAACATTACCGTAGTTACCTGAAAGCAGAGGAGAGTGTCTGTGCATCAATATTCACGTAACAGTAGTTGAGTGACCGTGAAAGACGATACAAATGGAGGGTTGAGAGACTGGAGAGGGGGAAGGCGACAAGAACTCTAAAATCTAAACTTTAGCACTGTGATTTTATGTTTAGACTTGGTGGTGACTTTGCTGAACACGAAGGTCCATGTTTTTTCCACTGATGATGTATTTGATGATGATCGAGGTGAAGTAAGACTGAAGAACTAACTCACCCAAGGAGAACTCCAAGCTGATGGGCCTGTCCCCGATCTTTCTGTCAATCATGGTGGCTTCAAACAAAGCACCGAACAGCAGGAAGCTTTCGTTGTTGTCTGACGTCAGCTGGATACAGAAATGACAACGATTCGTGACAGGCTGCAAATGATTCTTAACAAATAGTGATGTTCATCTGGACGCATCACATCTTCAACGAAAATGTTCAACCCATTGATTCAGTGTGGAATGAGCAGAAACCATTGATTGAAACCACCTTAACGTTGATGTTGACTGAAACTTAATATCCTGTTCACACAAATTTAGATGGTCCCAAAAAGTCCAACATTTGACTGCACAAAATGTAAAAAGTACCGGTTTGAAGTATTATTTACATAACTATGTTACTCATACACAGTCCATGTCAGTGGATCTCAGGAAACATAACAATATTTTTGTCTGGGTTTTTGACAACCTTATCACATTTAGTTATTTTTTAAAGCGGATTTTGGAGGCTACGTTGTTGTAATACAGTATTACAGTAAGTACTAAGGAACTAGGTCCATCTGGGACCTAGTTCTAGAGATTCTACAGGAGGTTCAGGGACCACAGCAGATCTGGACAGTCTTGAGTCCAGTTGTGTTTATTATTAAAGGGAAAGTTCCGTTTTTTACAACCTGGACCTTATTTCTGCCATTTTTTATGGTCGTATACTCACCCAGAAAAGTTTGGTGTCATTTGGAGTCCTTCGGAAGATATTAGGAGTTTTGTGAGAACCGCTGTGAGAAGCGAATGGGGGGCACAGCGGGACACAGACGATGCAGCGTCTAAATAACACATTATTGCCGCAGAACTCGTTCATTTCTTTTATGAATCACTAGATCTGCTTCCAGGAGCTGTTGTCTACATCCGGGGCTGTGTGTGTAACAAATAAATCAGTTTGTAAACAAGACCTCTGACCTCATGACGTCATCTCTGTGCGCGCATCCCGGACAGGTTCAGTGAGCTCTTCAGCCGTATACTCTGGCTCAAAACGGTAAGGACGTCCATCATATTCAAAGTCGTCGTCCACAACCTCAGAATTTGACAAATATTCAGACATGTTTCAAATAACTAACAGTAAACTAACAGTAGCGAACTCCAGCTGTACACGGAGCTGTGTCTGGGATGAGCGCACAGAGATGACGTCATGAGTTCAGAGGTCTTGTTTACAAACTGATTTATTTGTTACATACACAGCCCCGGATGTAGACAACAGGTCCTGGAAGCAGATCTAGTGATTCATAAAAGAAATGAACGAGTTTCGCGGCAATAATGTGTTATTTATACGCTGCATCGTCTGTGTCCTGCTGTGCCCCCATTCGCTACCGTTATATGGAGAAGCGGCTCGCAAAAAAGACTCCAAATGACACCAAACTTTTCTGGGTGAGTATACGACCAAAAAAAATGTCAGAAATAAGGTCCAGGTTGTAAAAAACGGAACTTTCCCTTTAACAGCCATTTTCACCATAAACACCAGTTCCCATCTTCCTGAACCCGTTTGTTCTTACGTCAGGAGGAGATTCCACAGGTGAAACCTCTGCTGCAGCTTTGCCTTTATCCTCATCAGCTGCCCCTCCTCCTCCTCCTCCTGCAGGCGTCTTCCCATCCTTCCCTCCAGATTTGCCTGCTTTAGCGTCTTTCACGGGTTTGATCATTCGGCTGAGCTTGGAACCTGAACCTGCACCCCCCGACATGATCTCCACAGCCAGCTCCAAGTAGATTCGACCCCTGAAATCAAAACCACGTGTATTGATGAGTTTGCTCATTAATTATTAATATAGGCATTAACATTATTAATTTTTTTTTCACCTGTAGGATACACCTTCACCGATGCCCTCATTAAGCTCTGCTGTGTCATCACCCAAAGAGAAGTTTCGAGCAGAGCCATAAATGTTGATCCAAGCAGGACCAAATGTGGGTAAAAACCCTGAAGATGGAGTGGAGAAGGGGAAAAAAAATTAACATCAGTTTTAACTGGACCTTGAGTTCCTCCCCTTTCTCGCTTCTTCCTGTTTCATATGAGTTGACATTTGTCCTGATTTGGAATATAAATAAATCAACAAACGTGAAGCGGAATCCTTCCTCACCTTTGTCACCATCCTGTTCATTGGCGATGCGTCTCAGGTCAAAGTAATGGGTTCCTATGGCAACATCACTCATGCTTCCTTCATCCCAGACCTATTAGCAGAAAGCCACCAGGACAGTGGTCCATTTACATTTGAATACAGCTTTGTCTGGATTATAAACTGTGGAGAAGTTTGTTTGAAAAAGGTTCAGACCTGGATCTTCAGCCTCTGGCACAAAGGAGGAAACATCTCGATGAAGACAATCTGCTCATTCCACACTGGATCTGCGGTGGACCTCTGGGTGGATGTGCGACCCTGAGACACAACAACAATAAATGAAAGTTTGAAAGTCATTTCTTATGGCACCCATAGTTCCACTTTTAACTTCCACTCCAGGAGCCTTGACTTAAAATCATCTGAGTCTTTTTTCTTTCTTTTCATGAACGTAACCAGTCACATGGGCAACAATCATCAGGTTTATTTGCTGTCTTTTTCAAAAATATTTCCTGGCTGCAGTGGCCTTTATCAAAAGTGGTCGGACAGGAAATGGGGGCAAACGCTCGATCTGGGGCCTCCTGTATTTAGGCTCCTGTGTGCTAAAAACCTGTGTACGTCATTTTCCTAGCACACGGCGGGATTTCATAAAATCAGCTTTGCGTTGCGTGTAATTAGGCAAACTTTGGGTTCGGCGGGGGCTTGTCTTCACAGACCAAGCTGACCTGCTGACAGATACATTGATTTCTGTCTGCACTCTATGTTTTAGGTCTTAAAAAGCCTATCAGATGAGTTACTCTCTAAGGGCCCGATTTACTAAAGGTTTGCGTGTGTTAAAACGTGTGCAAACTTGACAGCACCCGCAAACCAATGTGCGAGCTGATCTACTAACAGCGTGCAAAGACGACTGCGTCTCTGAAATGCGCAAAATTGCACACGCAATTTAGTTAGTACTTTTGCCCTGATGAATAATCAATATGGGGCGTACCCGCTAGAAATCCTAAATACTGGGAGGGGAAGATGCAAATTGCTCCATTTACCACGCGCAATGAGATTTACCAAGCCTGAAAGTAATTGCGCGTATTGTGATTGCGTCTGTATTTAATACGTTCGAAAGGAAGGTGCTAATCTGCTGCTGCTGTTATTGTGGCAAGGAGGCGACATCCAAAATCAAAGAATATGCAGAGAGAGAGTCTTTATTCTGCTGCATGCTATTTTAAAAATGGTTGCACAAGTTTTATTAAAGGCCACTTTTTCTTTAGTTCTTCGCCTTATATCTTGCCACCTTCTCTTAATGTGCCCCCCTCCACTCGCCCACAAGCAGGCCAAGCCTTTGTGCCAAAACTTTGTATTTTATTGATTACTTATCTTATTGAACGTGAAATCATCCTTCGTAAATTACATTTAATTAAAACCCGTGCTTATTAATCACAAAACACAGGTTAAACATCATGACCAAATACGCTCCGACCCGCTGTGTCAGGATCAGCGCAGACAGGCTGCAGCTTCGCCTGAATTATGGTTCCGCGTTAAATCGACGGCGTAGCCGACGGCGTAGGGTCGCGGTGCGGTGTGCGTCGCCGCGTACCCTACGCCGTCGGTTCTGCGTTGGTGTGACGCGGAACCATAAATCAGCCTTTAGTGTGCGCTCTGTGCGCTGTTCTGAACACTTCTCTTCTTTCGGCCATATGATGGTCCCGTCTGTCACACATTTACTGTCAGTGTTTGCTATATAATATATAATATTTGCAATATACTGTGGACATCTGAATAAAAACTTAACTCATAAATAGATTGAATCAAAGCGCTCTCCAGCTCTGCGTCTGATTGTCTTTTTCTCCTCAGATCATGCCGAGCACCGCAGGGTCACGCAAACCCGACCAATTCAATATTAAAATCAAATTCGGTCCTGTGGCCCGTTTTTCTATTTCGTATTTTTGATCTGTGCCTAAAATTGAAATATGAAAAACCAGACGTTTTTCCGTTTTTTGTGTTACCAACTGCATTTATTCTATCACAGGTTTTCTCCGATATTGCGTTTCTTTTGGTAATGTTTAGATTTATTTGCTGTAGTTCATGAATGTGTTTATTTGCCTCTTCCACTAATATCTCATTTTGCGCTTGTGACTTGTGACTGTGCATTCCATCCAGACTCTCCATGGCGCAGAGTTTGCGCTCGCAAACCTTAAGACACGCAACACCTCATTTAAATACTGCTGTTTTCACCTGTTATCAATTGGGCACGCAATCTTAGTTGATCACCCGCAAACCACACGCAAACAGCACGTGCAAACTTTTTCAGTGCACACGCAATTTAGTACTCTTTATTTAGGATCTTAGTAAATCGGGCCCTAAGAGTCGAGAGGTGAGCATGAATGTTTTAACCAGTCAGGCACTATGGGATTGCTTCCTGTTCAAACCTTAAGTGGAGATTATATTCAGCCCACCAGTTGTTTGAAGAAGCTGACCACGACATATGGGTCTATGAGTGCCGTGTTGTCTCCAATGAAGGCTTTGGTGACGTTGGCCATGATGCTGGAGTTGTTCCGGGGGAGACCTTCAGCTCGGTACACTTTTACACAGAAACGAGCCCACGGTCGCTCGGAGGGAAAGCCCTCTGGAATCAGCAGGTTCCTGATGATACACAAATACAAGTACATATGTATTTGATGAGTGCATATGTTGGGTACCTTAAATCACGAAGCTCTCATGTTTGTAAAACAAACCATGGAGCCCTAATTCATCCTTGTACATTGTGTTCTCGAGTCAACCGGCCTTCTCTTACAAGTTTTCTGCATATTTTCATCTACAAGGCCATTTTAGGTCGAGTGGCCTTTTCAGTTTGAGCCAGTTATAAAGGCTGTTATGTTTTCTGCAGCATCCGCCTCGAAAAATCTTCAGGATCCCGTGAAAATACAGGTCTTCATCCCACTTATAGAGTTTAAAAGCACTACCATGTCAATTCTTAAATCTGTGTTTCCATTAATAACAGTATTTTGTTCATTCATACACCTTTACTGATTTGGAATGATTGTCTGTTGTGTCTCTTTGTTAATGTGATGTATTTTTATTATTCTTCCTTTTTTTGCTTAATCTTATGCGAGGCGACCTTGGATGTAGAAAAGCAAAGATAAATACTATTTCTCTCTTGAAAAAGATAGTAGATTTTAATCTCAATGAGACTAACTTGGTTAAATAAAGGTTTAATAACCATTAAAATAAAATAAATCTAACAAAAAAGTGGTAAAGACTCTGTTTGGAAAATAATTTTATAAAAGTAGACCAAGGAAAGGGTCTGAGGAAAGAACCTTGTGGAACACCCTGATCAATAAGCCGAAAAGGGAAGGGAAACAAAGAAAGAGAGCAACACACTGTTCCCTGCTTTGAGGATAAACAGTGTATTATAGAAACTCTGAGTTAAATCAGCTGTGTAAAGCTTATAAAGAAGTATATGCACAAACTTAAATGTTTCACATTATGCAATATTGATCCCCACTCATATTGTTCAAGGTCCACGCTAGATTTCTCTTCCTCTGATGGAATCTGTTAGACAGGAATGCTTCTGAACAGCATCAGAGAGACGGATGGGTATCTTACTTGTCTATCTGCTCTTCAGCATCACTTGCTTTTTGTCCCGGCTGCATGGCGTCTCCCTTTGCCGAGACGCTGATGTCACACTTAACATAACCTTTGACCCCAGTGCCGATGTCAGCAGGATTCGTCAACATCGCCCATTTGTTAAAGAACTGGTGGCCTGAGGGAGGAATGATTGGAGCAGCAGTTTTACACGATGCAACTTGCAGCTTCAACTTTCCAGTGTTGCTATGATAGATAATAATAGATAAATAAATAAATTTATTTATCCGTTAGGAACTTCATTTGTGGAAAAGTATCAGCATCAGTGCGTGTACAGATAACATATGCAACAGGACAGTACAGAAACAAACCAAACAATCAATATAAAGCAACATACATTGGGCAATCACAAATACTGCTGGACTTAGATGCTGTAAACCATAGCATAGATAAAATACGAGAGAAAGAGAGATAAAAAATATAAGTCCCCGTTAAGTGCGTGATAAATACAATGATTTTTTAAAAATATGTATAAAAGCGGGTACAAAAATAGATAGGTAAAATCAGCTGTTTATGAGTCTGATTGATGAGGGCACGAAGCTTGATAAATAACAAAGAGGTGTACCTGGCTGTTTGTAAACCGTCCAAACGTCCAGTTTAAAGGATCCAACATTGAAAGTCCTCAGCATCTTCGAGTGAACCACCTTCAGAGAGAAAGATCCACATGAAGTCTGTCCAAGCGGATAAGTAAAAAGATGTGACCCAAGCGATTTTACTCACCGTCAGCTTGATGACCTTGTCAAAGAAGACCTCTTTATGGGCGAAGAAGTCAAACACAAAGTACTGGTAGAAAGAAAAGAGATGGAAACTGATAGGTAAGCGTGTCTAGGGGTGGGCAAAAATATCGATATGGCAATATATCGCGATACTTTTCCAGCCGATTCAATATCGATATTCAAAATTTGAATATCGATTTATTTATTTTTTTTAATCCCCGATCTTTTTCCCATTATATCACCCAGTGCTCCTACCTAAGTGACAGTCCTGGGCATTGCCACTCTCTACCAACCCTGGGAGGGCCCTGCACTGAGCTCAGGTTTTATTTCACGTTTTATTTCATTTTATAATTTATTTTTTATATAACACAATTGCCTGTCCTTAAAAAATGAAAAATAATGGACAGAGGTTTATTTATTTATTGATTTATATCTATACTGACTGATCACTGTGCCTGTCCTTGGTTTTAGTACCATCTTTCTTGTGTTTATTATCATTTGCCACATAATTAAAGCAACCTCATACTAAATTTCATGTTAATTTCATATGATGTAAATAATATGAAAAACATATACAAATATGTTGTAACTTTAGCTTGTATAGTTATAATAAAACATTGTTTTGACTCAGTTTGTCCCATGAATTGTCACTATAATCTGATGAACGTGCAACTCGGATTTTAAGATCCATCACTATCATCTGATGTACATATATACAACACGGATTTTAAGATGTGTAATGCATTTTTACATTTTTCGGTGAACTATGTAGAATATAATAATCGGGATATCGCATAATCGGGATATCGCAATGTGTATCGTATCATGGCTCAAGTATCATGATGCGTATCGTATCGTGAGGTCCTTCCCAATACCCACCCATAAGCGTGTCCCAGAGATGCTTCACGGAAGGGTTTTCATAGCCTCCCTAACATGTCTGTACCTCATTGTAAAAGGGAGCGTTGGTTCCCTCTTTGACTGAGGTCTGTTTCTTCTCATCACCAATCTCAATCACCACACTGGGGTCGATGTTTTCCCCCACAAGCTGTCTGGCTTCTGTGATGTTGATGGCAATCTGCAATACAGATGAAGAACAATTCCCTTTACAGATCCTGTTCTGGTCTCAGGTACAGCTGAGGCAAGATTGTCTGTCACTTTGTGTAAAATGTGTTTTTTTCTGCTTCTTAAACACATTAAAATGATTAGCTACTACAATCACTACTCCGCTGGTGTGTGTTGTGCACCTGGAAGCTCTGTGGTTTCCCCTCGCTGTCCTGGATGTGGGTTTTCAGTTTGGCCCTGTGGAGTTTTTACAGCACGAATTAGACAGACTTGCTCACAGATGCAAGGCCTCCCTTGAAAACATCTCCAGGATGGCAGTAAATGCAGCTCTAAAAACCTGTTTACACCAAGAAAATCACATAGGATGGTCTAGCATGGATAAGTTGTGGTCAGACTGCTTTAAGTCCAGTTGGACACAGGTGCTGCCATGCCAGTGCTACCCACCCAACACAACAGTCCCTTTATACAGGGAGTCTAGGTTTTAAAAAACACCATCAAAAGATCATCTTGCCTTAAGTGCATGCAGCTTACTCAGTGCTGAGTCCTGCAAAGAGCTGGACAAATCTTCTAAGTAATTCTGATGAGCAGAGAAGTTTACTAGATACAGAAGTGGTTCTTGAAGAGCTGAGTCTTTAGTTTGCTCTTAAAAGTAGGTACAGACCCTGCAGATTGGACAGAGTTTGGTAGGTCATTCCTCCATCGGGGAACAATGGAGGAGAAGAGTCTAGCTACTGATTTCACGCAACGTTGTGGTGGAAGCACCAGGCGTCTTTGACTGGCTGAGCGGAGCTGTGGAGAGGTAGTGTAGCTCTGGATGAGGGAGTGAAGGTAGGCAGGAGCCATTTGGGTAATTGTTTGGTAAGCCAGAAGCAAAGCTTTGAACTGGATGCGTGTTGGAACTGGAAGCCAGTGCAGAGAGATTAGCAGTGGAGTGACATGTAGGGTTGCCACCCGTCCCGTAAAATACGGAATTGTCCTTTATTTGAGAAAAAAATGTTGCGTCCCGTATTGAACTAATACGGGACGCGATTTGTACGATATTTTCATTAACTTTTACACCATATTCTAGTTGAATTATCGAAATAAATTAACCTTTACACCAAATTCTAGTTGAATTATTGAAATAAGTAATTTTTACACCATATTCTAGTTGAATTATTGAAATACATTTACTTTTACACCATATTCTAGTTGAATTATTGAAATAAATTAACCTTTACACCATATTCTAGTTGAATTATTGAAATAAATTAACTTTTACACCATATTCTAGTTGAATTATTGAAATAAATTAACTTTTACACCATATTCTTCACCTGTAGGCTATATTATACATCTGGGCTGATGTGGACATACGTAGCATAGGAGGATATTTCAGTTGCTAGTATGGTTGGCTGTCTGTACAGTCATGAAATTTCAATGCTATTAAAGCACTTTAAACTTTAAATCAAAGCATTTTGTTTTTTCATATAAAATAAACACATTTTTATTCAGTTTAGAAGTTTAGGGGCTTTTTTTTGGCTCCTGCGCTGCTGAAATCAGGGCGTCCCTTATTTCTATTTCTGAAAGGTGGCAACCCTAGTGACATGAGCTCCCTTGGGTTGGTTGGAGACCAGACGTGCTGCTGCATTCTGGATCATCTGCAGAGGGTTAACTGAGCAGCAGGAAGGCCGACCAACAAGGAATTATAGTTTTCAATGAGCGACATGACCAGAGCCTGAATCAAGAGCTGTGTCGTATGTTCTCTCAGGTAAGGTCTGATAACAGCGACTGTGAAAACAACATTTCTACCTTTTGTTGTTGCGGATTATTCTGGTTCTGACTTCAGGCTGCTCCTCACTGGTCTCTTCTTCCTGGAGGAGAGGCACTCCAGACGCCACCTCCACCTCACTGTCTGCACACAGAAATAGAAAAAAGTGAACACACACACGCACACACACATACACAGAAGATGTTAATCATCATGTAGACATCAAGACAAACAGTTACAGAAACATATATTGGTACCTAGGGATGGGAATTGATGAGATTTTTTCGATTCTAATTAAATTTTCGATTCTGCTTAATGATTCGGTTCTTTCTCGATTCCCTTATCGATTTTCATTTGGAAAGAATTAGGGAAAAAAAAGGTTGATTGGCATCACCAATAACATTTTTCAATATCAATAAAATAAATATTCTTCTGTAGAAATTAACAAAATACAACATAAATTATTCTGTGGCAATTCCACAAGAATGTCCAACATTTTTCTACCGTAATTGAAATTAAAATTCTCCTTTTTAAAAGGATAAATGAACTGAGCACTCAAAAATAAAACTGTCAGCAAGTGGCAAATCAAATCAAGTCAAATCCAATTAAACTGTGCATTTCTGCAACCCTAATCCTCTGATGAAATATACACTTAGCAAGTATTGCAAGTTTCCAGTTGTCTTTTTTACTGAAATCTATTCAGACTTTCAAACGTTTGTATCGCTCAGGTGCCATGTTTACTAGTGACTGCTGGCTGACGCAGGTTCCCGTGACAACAGTTTAGGCTCCAAAGGACTGAAGACAACCTCCCTGGACATGGACACAAGAGGACAACTGTTGACCAACTGAAGAGACAGATGATACCAACGGAACCAAAGGTCCCAGAACAACTTCTAAAGAGTTTCAAGGTGAACTTCAAGGTCAAGGTCCATCAGTGTCAGATCACACCGTCCATCACTGTTGGAGATCTGACCGAGGAGGACTCCACTGTTGGATGAATATCAGAAAAACAGACTGGAATTTATTAAAGTCCAGATTGAGGAACCACAAAGCTTCTGGGAGAGTGGCCTCTGGACAGATGTATGGTGGCCGACAAGGGCCCAACGTACTGCAACGGCCTAATGCGTCTCAGTTAAGGAAAACGGCTTCAAGTACAGAAACGATTCAAATTCACAAACTCAAAACGAGGTACAAAAAGAGGAACGTGGTGCAAATGAAAAAACGTGCTGCAAAAAACAAAGACAAATGCAGCATCATTAAACGCGTTGCAAATAGAGAAACGATGCAAAGCACAAAACGATATAAAACAAGAAACCATCTTCAAAAGAAAAACGCTTCATAACTGGTCACTACAACCGGAAGTGGGCGCGCAATTTGATTTTTATCTGACTATATTTATATACGATGTTTATATCACTGTAAAACGTTGCACATTACGAGACGCTTCTTTATTATAGGAAAAAAAGGACAGGGTTTATGTTATGGAAGACTGTGACAAGAGGGATTTTTAATGTACTATTATAAAGGCTGCTTTATATCAATATGTGTATTATGTGCAGCCTTGTATCATCTGGTTAAAATTTACGTTAAAATATAATAATGAAACGTCTCGTAATGTACAGCGTTGTACAGTGATATAAACATCGTATATAAATATAGTCAGATAAAAAAAATCACATTACCGTTCCCGCTGTATGTTTAAACCATGGATGTAAACACTGTGATTCAGTCAGCTGTTCGGTCTCAGCCGAGAGCGCCCCCTGCAGGTTTGGAGCACTTCTGGTTGTAGTGACCGGTTATGAAGCGTTTTTCTTTTGAAGATGGTATCTTGTTTTATATCATTTTGTGCTTTGCATCGTTTCTCTATTTGCAGCGCGTCTGATGATGCTGCATTTTTGCATATTTTCATTTGCACCACGTTCCTCTTTTTGTACCTCGTTTTGAGTTTGTGAATTTGAATCGTTTCTGTACTTGAAGCCGTTTTCCTTAACTGAGACGTATTAGGCCGTTGCAGTGCGTCTGGCCCTTGTCGGCCACCGTACAGATGAGACAAAACTGGAGGTTTTTGACAAGTCAAACCATCTCTATGTTCACAAATACAGAAATGAGTCCTTCAAAGAAAAGAAGACTGGATCTGCTGTGGAATATGGAGGAGGCTCGGTTCTGTTCTGCAGTCTGGAGAAGAAACCCTTCAAACCTGAGAGATCTCTTCATGAGCACCAGAAACCCTGTCTTCAGATGGACAGGTCTCACTGACAGGGACACTCATCACTGGATTGAATGATCGACTCGAAAGGCTGTGCAACTAAATATTAACCTCCACCGCTTTTGTCCAGGCATGTTTCATCGGTTTTCGGGTCATTTCAGTGGTCGTCATGGGTTCTTCTTCTCTGATCGAAAGCCACCAACAAATTTGTTCCTGTGTGTGTGCCGGCAGAACTGCTTCTGGGGATAAATTAAACTTTCTCTAAGCTTAATTTCCTTTACAACAGAATCATTCAAAACCAGGTGAAAATAATAAGAAAAGGTGACCAAATTGTTTTATAGCAGGTCACTGATAGCAGAAAATAAGTTGAATTCTGAGAAAAAAAAATTCTGAATTCTGACTTTTTTCTCGGAATTCAATTTTTTTTTCTTCAGTGGCCTTAAACCTCTTACTAATCAGTTGAAGAGGAACAACTAAATGATTCAGGTTGTTGTAGAAAGCTCATAACTCAACGACAACAGTGGAAAGTCTCAGTCAAGTTTTGACATGTTTAACAAGGGTTAGTCTTTCTGTAAACAGAGAGAGACAGATGTGTGTGTGTGTGTGTGTGTGTGTGTGTGTGTGTGTGTGTGTGTGTGTGTTTGTTTTTCAGGCCTTACCCACAGCACCCTTGTTTGCCAGGACCAGGTCTGTTTTGTCTTTCTTCTTCTTCCTCACTTTCAAACCAAATATCTTCTTCTCCTTTCTGTTCACAGAGGAGGGAGTTCATCTTTCAGTCAAAACTTACTTTCAGTGTTTTCTGATTCAGACCAAACAAAGTTCTGTCACGCATGAACGAGGAACGGGATTCATGTCCACTGGTGAGAATTTCATACAACAAATTGAAAAAGAAAACAACCCTCTTTCATTAATAAGGTATTACCCATCAGGGAAAAAATAAAAGAGATCTTTTAAGGGGTTTTAATGATGGAAATACAACTATTATACGACCTACTCTTCCCAGGATCGCACATCTCGGCAAGTTCAGCTCAGAGTCAGAGACATCGGGAAAACAAATAAATACATAAATATCAGCAACTACTTCTCAGACTTTACTGGGGTCAATTAGTGTTTTAAATATTCAGGTTCATGATAGTAGCTACACCAAAAAAAAGAGGTTGAGCGTCAGAGCAGAAGGGTTGCTACTGAGCACAAAGACGACATAAAAACATCCATGTCTGCAATCAAGGTGCAGTTTGAAATAAAGGAAATCCCAGGCAGCAGTTTTCTGTCATGTGAGACATTAAAACCTAAAAAGAAAGACAAAATAATCCCTCATGGAGACACAAAGGGGACTTTTTTGCTAGAAGAAAAAAACTGTAGCTGAATATGGGTTTGAGAACATGATCAGAACTCTCGATGAATTGTTTATGTGTGTCTAGATGAGGGAGCTGAGAAATGTTTGTGGTCAGTCAGAAAGACCAAACCTGTGTCTCAACTTTGTAAGTTTCAGCAGAAGAATCGCTGCCGACAAACGCCAAACTGACCCCGTTCACCCCGCGGCTCAATGTGGCGATGCGCCAACGCGCTCGACATCTGATTCAGAGCAAAAACCAACGTTGGCTCGAAAAAAAACTGAAATCCAATCGCAATGTTTGTCAGAACATTTTTTATTTTTCTCTCCAAATTGGTCATCTCCGATTTCAAACATCCCAGATCCTCCTTGGGTTCATTGCCTCCAGTTTGTCACTTACAGCGCACGCAAATGATTTGTAAAACTGTAACACAGCATCTGCGTCTTGTTTTAGCTGCGAGTGTAACTTGCTTGTTTAGCTTTTCTTATTCTTATATCATATACATGATATGAGATCATATACATTTCATATTTCATTGAGAATAATTTGTACATTTTTGCGGCAATAAAATATTTAAATTTATTGTTTGTTTTTTTTGCTAAGATGTAAACTTACAGATGCTTTGCATTCAACATTTTATAAAACTGTTTAACCCTTTAAAGCCTGACATATGAAATATGATAAAATCCAACTTTTTTTTTTTTAATTTGAAGTGTTAATTATATATTGGAATAAAAAACACTTCAAATTTTGTATTAAAAGTATTTCTGAATTACTATACTCCTCATCATTATGAATACCTTAGTTACATTTGTTTGTTTGTTTTTTTTTGTTTTTTTTTTATTTCTTAGAATTTTGTTGGTGTGTATTAAACTCTTTTTTTCCTTTTTGGATTGAGATGATGCTACAAAGGTCTCAGAAATTCATGGCATTATGCCATTTCCCATAAAAATGCCTAAAAACCCCCAAAACACGGTTTCACAGATCAGCTGGAATCCCGACCTCACGGCTGTCTTCATTTATACAGAGACATTCAACTTAAACACGTTAACATGTCCAAGTTTGTCATGTTCCCAAAACAGAACTGTCCTCTTCTGATAAATAGTTTTCCTCCAGAAGATGGACATTCATCTGCAGGTCAACACTTCTCTACCTGTTCTCCAAATTATCCAGCATCTTCAGCTGCAACACGAGCTCATTCCAACAGAGACCATCAAAAATTTAAATGAAAATACATTTTCAAACACTTGAATACTTTATCGTCAAATGGCTCACCGCTGCTGGCATTCAAGTTTCTCCGGAGGGTCCATTCTGTCCAGGTCCACAGCAGTTTTATTTGCTTACCAACAAACACCAGAAAAGTCTTCAGTTTCCAGTTTGCAAAAAAGGGCACAAACTTCTAATTTGGAAGAAAATCTCTTTCTCCTTATGAGGAACCGGTACAGGAAGATTATCTCCACCAGGATTCGTGTCGGTTTGTGCAGAAGAAAAACGTTGCGCTCCTCTGCTCCTGCTCAAACAGATCATTGGATCCACTGCTGGTCTTAAATAGGTCTGCCCTCTGCTCCGCTGGCATCCCTGAGAAAACACATCTGTTGTTTCAGAGGCTCAGCGTCGACCAGACTGCTGTCAGTCCGCGGTTTCTGTCGAGAGCCCGGCCCTTCGTCTTCCTTCCAAGACTCTTTCACCTTCGCCTTCCTTTACAGACCTGATCACCTTCATTTTCCTTTAAAGACCGGTCACCTTCATCTTCCTTTAAAGACCGGTCACCTTCATCTTCCTTTACAGACTTGATCACCTTTGTCTTCCTTTACAGACCTGATCACCTTCATCTTCCTTTAAAGACCGGTCACCTTCATCTTCCTTTACAGACTTGATCAACTTCGTCTTCCTTTACAGACCTGATCAACTTCGTCTTCCTTTTACAGACCCGATCACCTTCATCTTCCTTTAAAGACCGGTCACCTTCGTCTTCCTTTACAGACTTGATCACCTTCGTCTTCTGTTACAGATAACGTAACCCGATAACCTTTGTCTTCCTTTTAAAGACCCAATCACCTTCACCTTCGCCTTCCTTTACAGACCTCAACTTCGTCTACCTTTTAAAGACCTGATCACCTCTGTCTTCCATTTACAGACCCGACCACCTTCGTCTTCCTTTAAAAGACCGATCACCTTCATCTTCCTTTAAAGACCGATCACCTTCATCTTCCTTTTAGAGACCAATCACCTTCATCTTCTTCTTGTTCATGTCTCAAGAGCAGGCTCCTTTAGGGACGTGGCTGGACTGCCGTCCCGTCCACTACCCGTACCCTTCTCTTCCTCAGCCTTTGTCTTTGGGAAGTTTGCAGAATGGAGTTTTGTGCTTTCTTGTTGAAAACGGCATTGATGTTAATAGAAAGATGAGGAGATAAGAAGGCAGCATATCCTGTTATCTGTTTTGTTGAACTCAAAAAATAGTTTTGGCTCTTAAACCAAACTCTTTTTTTTTTGAGTCTTGATGGTCCTTTTCATCTGATCTGGTTTGATCTGTTTTTTCTTGTAAAATAAGTCTTTATTACTGATTTACCTGACTTTAAGACACGTTTTCAGCCTGTGATGGTCCCAGGAGCCTCCATCACCACCACTGGAAAGACTTCTTTCTTGCAAAGTTTAGTTTTGTTTCAAATAGCCTAGCTCACAATATTTGATCATTTATTGTAAAGTCTGGACTGGATGATGCTCAGGTTGCAGCGTTGCAGCCGCTCCGTTCACACCACTGCACATACGTCTTTGCATCTCGAGATCATCACCAGCTTTCTCCTGTTAAAATTGAATTTTGAATGAATTTTCAACACTGTTTTGGATATCTTTCTACCTTGTAAAGCCTCACTGCTGCTGATTGTGGCACTTTTTAAACGTTTACTATGATGATTGAGCCGTCATTCGGACGGGAGCAGCTGACTGGAGTTTCCAAAGACCAGCGAATGACCAGAAAAATTCCCCAAAATGCAGACAAACTGTAGAGGAGAGGTCTGGGATGTCGAGCGGGGGAAATACAGAGTGAAAGATGAGGTTTGAACCTTGAATCATCCCAGGTTGTAATGCTGCTAAGGTGCTGGAGGGAGTATTATGTAACTCTAAATGTGGCTGCAGCAGCCTTTCCTGAAGCATCTCCAGCACAACTTGACATTCATTTTAGAGCAGGCAGACGGGTGGAAGTGGGGCACAAGTGCTTGCCATACTTGTAAACAATGGTTGGAGTTATTCTAGACATGTTGCTGTGAAGGACCGTCTCTGCAGCCCAGATGTTGAACTGATGGCTCTGAGTTTCTGTCCAAGCTGGCTGCTGAGAGATTGGAGCCGTTTCACCTGCCACGCTTCTATCAACCATGGGGGGCCAGACTAAAGGCTTTCATGCCGAAATTCCTCCAGATCCTGCTATTCTGCGCCGTAGTATAAATCTGAAAATCCCTTTAGATAGGTCTTTGAGAAATATTGTTTTTAAACATTTTAGTCACCCGTTATCTGTGGTCAAAGACCAGCAAAATACCACTTTATCATTACAATCAGCTTTAAATTATTGTGTTCAAGAACTATTTTTTTTTCATGTGTTGCAAAAAAAAAATAGTTGTACATTAACAAATTAAAGAAATGAGAAAATGAACATCTTAGAAATGTGTCAATATAAATGGAATTACAGATTATTATTTGGAAAATTTAACTAATATGAGGTTGGATAATTTTTTTTTTTGCCATCTTCAGTTTCAAAGTTTCCTCCTTTGACATTTTCTGAATGTCCTTCTCTCTGCATGTTGACATTGCTACGCAGCCGAAACAACTATTTAATAGATCAACACAGATCAAACATACAGAGTTTAAATTAGACAAAAACCTGGGAAATGAGAGATAGAAGTAAAGAGCCAGACGCTGCGGGCACCGAGAGGAGCAGCTTTCCTACCTTGGTTTGGAGTCCATCGTTACTCTGCGCCTCAGCAGCTGGATTTGCACCGCTGCATCCGACCTGCACGAGCCTCAGGTGACAGCTGGACAACAGCCAACCCGACTGTTTGTTCAGGGTGACGGAGCATGTGACCCACGCGTGACCTTGCCCTTATCCAGCTTCCCGTCACCGCCCACACAGTCCAGGAGCAGAAACTTCACCAAAAATGTGTTTTTTTTTGTCTCCTCGACTTTTAATGATTTATATTCTTTTAGTACGTAATTTTTTAAAACACTGTTGGGAGAAGTTTTATGTTTCAGAAGAGTTACAGTACCGTCCTCCCATTGTCAAATGCTGCAACGACTTACGTGGGTAAATTGTTATCAGCAGTAGTCGAGTTGTAAAAAGAAATCGGGGGGGATGGTGGATTTTATCATATGGGGACAAATAATTTGTGCTGATTACAAATAATATAATATATTACAAATAATAGCACTGACCAAAACACCTGCAGAAATACTGCAGGAATGACATAGCAGCAGTTAAATGCAGCCTTCTGTAAGCTTTAAATATCCACTGGGCTTACATCAAATACATCAAAACACAAAAAAAAACACTTTTCTGAACTTATCAATATGACTCTGTCCTTCACAGGATAAGTAACATGGATCACTGCAAAAACTCACAATCTTAACAAGAATATTTGTCTTATTTCTAGTTAAAATGTCTCATTTTAGTAAAAAAAAATCTCATTACACTTAAAACAAGACTCATCACTGGAAAAAACAACCATTTTCACCTGTTTCAAGTAGATTTTCACTTGAAATAAGTAGAAAAATCTATCAGTGGAACAAGTTTTCTTTTGCTTGTAATGAGAAGATAAATCTTGTCCCACTGGCAGAAATTATTTTTCTGGTGTTATGTTTCTGGTGATGACTCTAAATGTTGAAATAGCAGTAAAACCACATTCATTGATGAAATGACATAAGGGATGGAAAGGGGGGATGGCAATTTTACAGGGGGGATGATTTGGACCGTTTTTATTTCAGGGGGGGATGCCATCCCCCCTCATCCCCCCTCAACTCCAGTACTGGTTATCAGTTCTTTAAGTCGGGTTAACAGCTATTATGTCCATCAAATCTCATGTGTGTGACAGGGACGAGGGACGTGTTGACCGAGTGTGTGTAGACTGGAACCAGGATGTGTTAGCGGCAGACCTACCCAACCCTCCCTCGGTAAACAGATCCGCTCACATCCTGTCAGTGCAGTTGATCCAGCGACTGATGGGTCCCAGATCAGTCTGCTGATACTACACACCACATCACACATCACCTGGACAGGCTTTGGATGAAACAAAACATCTAAGACCGATTTTAGCTCCACAAGTCGAAGCTGAGCAACGAGGATGTTTGCGTTTTAATTTCTGTGGAATAATAATAATAATAATAATACATTTTATTTATATAGCGCTTTTCAGGGCACTCAAAGACGCTTGAGTGCTTGAGAACTAGACATGAGGACAAATGCATGCCCTCTTTCAATTCTGAGGGTTTATGTAACAAACAAAAACTAAATGTTTGCTGGTCTGCATCGTGTAGACACATTGCCAAAGAGGAAAGACATCATCAATGATATTAGAAACTTAATTGTTGGTGCCCATTAATCTAGGAAGGGCTATGACGCCACTTCCAAACAACTTAAACTTGTATTCCATCTTTCTTTAGTGAGAAAGATAAACCACAAGTGGAAAACATTCAAGACAGCTGTTCATCTTTCTCAGCAGGTAGACTTGAGCAAACTGATGAAAAGGAAGGATTGTGTAGTGCTCACAGAAACTGCAAAAAAAAAACAAACCAAGAGTTGGCCTCATTTAGCATATTTAATGTATTCAGAAAAAGAGTGGACAGACTTGCCAGAAAAGAGACGCTTCGCTCTGTAAATAAATAAATAAATTAAAGCAGAGTTAGTAGTTGCAAAGCTGGATCTGTATAAACCACATGTGGAGATGTTTGGCCATAGCTCCATATTTGGTGAACGCATCATGTCAGCACAAGCACAGCTGCCCAGTGGCAGGATGTAGTGGATTTGTAAAGCAAAATATTTAACAGACAAATATAAGGACATCTGTCCCGTGGATAACCTTTGCTGAAGGCTAATTGTTGCTTTGCTTTTGTTTAATAAGTACACTGTGTCATATGTGTTAATCATCTGAGGTTGGATTTCCCTAAAAACCTGTTGAGAACCACCAGACTTTTGTTATTAGGCACCAGCACTTAACATCTTCCAAATTAAAGAGGGAACGATCTCTTTTCCTTGACCCTAAATACAGTTTATATGGTGTTCTATAATTTGGTGGTCATTTGGTATTTTGAACAAAGGTGACGCCACGTGTGAATACTAGCGCCGGCCCTCAGGTCCGTCAAAAAGTAGGACTAAATGCAAGATTGATTAAGAGAAACATTTCAAAAGTCTGCTGCAGAAACAACTGAGAAGAGGCAGGTGTTATCAATAGAAGATCCTCGGGGGGGGGGACTGGATCAAGCATCCGACTCTCAGCTTCAAGCACATGAGCCGACCTCACACACAGATCCAGAACCAGAACCAAGTCGTCGTCGTTGTGTCGTCATACAGTTTCAAGTATTTGGTCTCGCTGATGTCGGCTGCACCCTGATAGGTCCAAACGTTCTCCGAGAATTGTAATCATACAAATCTCCTTTATATTTTAAACAAAATGTTCTTAAGACACTTTTTTCTGGCAGTTATGAAATAAAAAATATAATAATAATTCATTAAATATCCTGTCTTATTGCCAGAAACAGCAAGGAAGTCCGCTGGCTTCCTCACGCCGCTGCTGCTGCTGCTGCTGCGAAATGGCTTCATATGAATGTGAACTAGACTGGATTGGGAGGAAATTGATTGTATATTGATTCTTACAAATTAAACTTGTACCTGACTGAACTGGACTGTATCGAATCAGACTGGACTGAACTTGGAAAGACTTTTGTTATAAATTGGTGAAATACAAATGAAATGAGCTTGTTAAGTTGTTAAGTAATCATAAAGAACAGAACAAGTTCATATTTTTAAGGGTGGTCAAACACAGCAAGATGTTTATTTTCCACAGTGTATGGATAAGATAAGAAACTTTACCACCCCCCCAAAAAAATAAAAAATCTCAATTCCAACATACGAATAAACACAATCTCTGTCCTTGTGTTGCAACGACAACCTGGTCTAAGAAATCAACTCAAAGGTTCGTTTGCAGCCAAAGTGTCAGGAAGCACATCATCAGGTCCAAAGTGGAAGGTGTTCTACTGGGAACCGTTAGAGCGTTCTAGTTCTCGAGGATAGTGGAGGCTGAACGCGCTTCTGCTTCTCAACTCTGTGAAGCCAAAGGCTTCGTCAGCCACTGCTCTGCTCCCCTGAACCCTTGATTCCCTTTTTTTACCTCAAAGTTTAAGTAATACATCACCAGCCACTATCTTGATTTCTTCAGTGTTGGAAAGATGGACACTTGTAAATATCTGAAAAAGACAGAATAAAAGAAGTTAAAAAAAGAGAGTTTCAGGGGGGAAAAAAAAGTACTTTAGCTTTTCCCCTGATAAAGTTTATTGATTGAACTAGCAAACATGGCTACCTTGTAAAAGTCAAGAGGGAATTTGAAGCGTTGTCTTGTGTAGTTAGCCTAGCCAGCCTTCGATTTATTTTCCCTCTTCGCTTCAAATAATAGTCGAAGTACGTGGAAAAAAAAACGCGTCTGGATGTCATTTGATTGAAGTCCAAAAGGGTAGGCTACGCAGTGGAGTGGGATCCAGGAACACTTAAAACATTGATGTTGGGCTGATCTGCAGACTTCTTAACAACAGCTTGTGAATGTGGTTTTAGGACAATGTGGTTTCCTTTTTCCTTCTACTAGAACCCCTCAGGGCTGTGTCCTCTCACATCTTATATTTATTTCATACACAAACAAATGCTGCAGCCATCATGGCGAGACCCACATGATCAAATCTGCAGAGGATTCTGTTATTGTCTCTCTCCTTTGCCGTGGCGACTCTGAACTAGGGTTGCCACCCGTCCCGTAAAATACGGAATTGTCCTTTATTTGAGAAAAAAATGTTGCGTCCCGTATTGAACTAATACGGGACGCGATTTGTACCGTATTTTCATTAACTTTTACACCATATTCTAGTTGAATTATTGAAATAAATGAACCTTTACACCATATTCTAGTTGAATTATTGAAATAAATTAACTTTTACACCATATTCTAGTTGAATTATTGAAATAAATTAACTTTTACACCATATTCTAGTTGAATTATTGAAATAAATTAACTTTTACACCATATTCTAGTTGAATTATTGAAATAAGTTAACTTTTACACCATATTCTAGTTGAATTATTGAAATAAGTTAACTTTTACACCATATTCTAGTTGAATTATTTAAATAAATTAACTTTTACACCATATTCTAGTTGAATTATTGAAATAAATTAACTTTTACACCATATTCTAGTTGAATTATTGAAATAAATTAACTTTTACACCATATTCTAGTTGAATTATTGAAATAAATTAACTTTTACACCATATTCTAGGTGAATTATTGAAATAAATTAACTTTTACACCATATTCTTCACCTGTATCTATATTCTACATCTGGGCTGATGTGGACGTACACAGCATAGGAGGATATTTCAGTTGCTAGTATGGTTGTCTGTCTGTACAGTCATGCAAGTTCAATGCTATTAAAGCAATTTAAACTTTAAATCAAAGCATTTAGTTTTTTCATATAAAATAAACACATTTTTATGCAGTTTAGAAGTTTTGGGGCTTTTTTTTTGGCTCCTGCGCTGCTGAAATCAGGGCGTCCCTTATTTCTATTTCTGAAAGGTGGCAACCCTACTCTGAACATGCTTCTGTTCTGTGTGATTTTAGCGGCCGGTGTGGATCATCTGTCTTAGAAATCAATGTGGAAGGAATTAAAGATGTGTGTATTGATAAAAAAAAAGAAAAGATCTAACTATCACCTTTCCTGACATCTTGAAGAATCAGGCTGTTAAGGCGGTGCAGGAGTTCAAATATATCAGTACTGTAATCAACAGCAAACTGTGTTTTGAGACCTATGTGGATGCTGTGTTCACATTTATATCACGAGTGCTTGCATAAAACCCACTTCATCCCCGTTGAGATTGTTTACGTAATGCTCTATACCAGTGGAAATCTCTGAGGATGGTACCAGAGCCATTGTACGAAGGAGAACTTTTTCAGAGTAAATGTAAGGCTGGCCAGGCTAATGCAAAGCTGCTTCAGATATTGTTTTTTTTTATTTATTTTTTTAATAAAACTGTTTTTTGCCCTCCTACTGATTTACGCCCATAAGCCAAGATGTCAACTCAATCTCGAGCTTTTAGGGGTTTTTTTTCTCCAAATGTTGTAAAAATCAAAAACTGAAATCCTATATAAAAGTATTCAGACGCTCACTGCAGCACTTTGTTGAGACTCTTTTGAAAGCATTGGTCTAGTTTGGAGGCGTGTTGTATTGCTGCAGGTTTTACACACCTGGTTTTAGTTCATTTATTTCATTCTTCCTGCAGATCCTCCCAGGCTCCTTCAGATTGGATGGAAGCATCTGCGAACGTGCACGATGACCCGTCTCCTGGTTTTCTGCTGGCAGGTTGTCAGTTTGTACTTCGTCTGGATCGTCAGACTCGTCCTGCAGCCCCTCAGGTGTGGTCGGTTTGGGTCAGCATGGTGCTGAGAGGTAACCCGTCGTCCCAGCCTCAGCTTTCTACAGCAGCTTTTCCATATTCCCAAGGGTCTTAATTTTTTTTTTCCTCCAGATCTGAGCAGTATCCCAGTTCTCCTCAGCATGATGATGCCACCAGTGTGCTTCACTGTAGAGATCAGCATGTGATGAACAGAGCTATTGTTTAGGGTTCAGTTTAGTTCCCCTAGTCTTTAAATGCAGTTTAACATTTTAAAAAGGGCTAAGTGTGTTTATACTTTATGGAGCGTCTCAGTTCAGCTACTGGATATAAAGACCTGATGAATTTGAGAGTTGAGATGATTCCACTTTCAGAACTCTGTCTAAAAAACTACTTGCTGTTTCTCCACTCTATGTTGTTGTTTTATATCCATGCCTCTACATATGCACATCGCCGTCTGAAAGCAGTCTAACTTCAGGGAGTTGTTTTTATACTGACCTAAAATTTGTGTGACTTTCTAAACTTTGTTTAATCACCGTTTAATCAAACTTGCTGCAGGTGCTCATCTAAAGAATATTTACAGGAGTTAAAGTTATTCTATGCAACTTCCTAGAGCTAGCAAGATTTGAAAGTGGCGCTTCCTCCAAAGCCTCGCCCCCACAAACACGAACGCGCATACGATTATTAAACATTTTGGACAGCACATTTACAGCAAAACTACCCCATGTCTCATTCACCTGTAAGCGAGGCCGGTTTTAGGGGGGGTAGGGGGGGGGCTGTGCCCACCCAAACGTGCATCATGCCCAAAAGCACGGCACGGCAGCGCTGCGGTGCGCTGCAGGCGCGCTGCAGGCGCGCTGCAGGCTCTAAAGCCACGGCTACGCCGTAGCCTACGGCGTCTACGCCGTAGGGTACCGCGTAGCTGCGGCAACAGAGACGGCACGGCACCGCAGCGCGCTGCCGTTCACCGGCGCTGTCCGCTCTCGCCGTGAGACGACCTACATCCCCACGGACCCCATACGGCTTCCGAGCTGGAGCTGCTGCGGCTTTTCACGGCTGCGGCTGTTCACGTGTCCCCGCTCGCTGCTGCTGCTGCTGCTGCAGAGAGCAGCAGCAGCAGCAGCAGCGGACTAACGGCTCCCGCTCCCCGGTCACACACAGCGGGACCGACCCGCTCTGGAAATAACTACCGGTACATAATATCTATATACTGGGGTCCGTGGCAGAAGGGAGGGAGGGGGGTTACACTGGGACACTGTGAGCCCAGCAGGACCCGTGGGAAGTGAACACGTCGGGCTGCTGGAACCGAGTGCGCGCATGGGACAGGGCGGGGGGACGTGGTTTAAAATGAAGACATCTGATTGGTTCTTTCCCTTCCTGGACCTGGACCAATCCGTATCATTCGGACCGAATGGGGGGGGCTTAGAGGTGCCTCTTTCAAATCTTGCTAGCTGATCAGGGATCAGGGATTTGTTGCATAGAATACCTTTAATTAGTGGAAACAAAAAAAGGTTTTAGTATTTCTTTGAAGCTCACAACTCTGCTCTCGTGTTCAAAGCAAACCCTAAAATGTGCCAAATAAATCAACTTAACCACAAATAAAAGGGATTGAAGAGTCTGAATACTTTTAAGATTTTAGTTTGAGATTTTTAAACAGATAGATGATCAATTCAGGATTAGCATGTTTTCAGACAGAAGACAAACACTCAAGCATGCAGTCTCGCTGACTTCTGCACTGAGGCTGAAAGCATCACTTACATCATATCAGAGGGACCAGAAAAGCTCGTTAACATGAGCCGACTGTGGCGTTTAGTCACTGACAGTACATCTTTGTGATGGAAATGTGCTTTACTTCAGGTAAATCTGGTATGATGCGGATTCAGCATGACAACGAGCAGCAACGCAGGCCTGGCTTGTGTTACAGAACACAACTCGTCACAAGTAGTCACTGTTCTACGCCAAAGCTTCTGTCTGAGCAGGAAACCAGTCCTCATGAGAAAACATATTCGACACGTCGTCATCTCATACTCTACGGTTAGAAATGATCAGATGACAGTAAGTCGCAAAGCTGTTGTCTCAACTATTTATCACTGCACCAGGGGGGAAAAAAGAAAGAAAGTTCTAAATTTACCGGTGAGCATAAAGATTGAACTCTAGAACAATGATTTAAAAAAAAAAAACGTTGCATGGTGTGAAGAGTGATGGGGGTATCGGGTCAGGAAGCTAGGCAGATGCTAACGTGTACAAACCTGGGTTGGCTTCATTTGCTTACATCTTTTTTTAGTGAGGTTATGAGGTCAGCTGACTAATATTCTGAATGAACAGATATTTCCATGAATAGATACTTTATCCCTTATACCATGGCAATATTCCAAGATGATGGGTCCAGACATTTACCTTAGCGAATCTTTACGGTGTGCTGGAGAAGACTTTAAGCAGCAAACTAACTCTTCAGTCATCAATACTAGATCTTGTCAAACATTATTGCAACTGAGCAGAAATAATTGTGACCTTGCATGCACTAATTGAAAGAAAAAAAAAAACCTGTACAAAATTCAGATGAATTTTGGACCATTGTGCTTCAGTTCAGACATCTTTTCTTCAATGCTTTGAGTCATTGTCTGACAGCATCACTCAAATTCTACTAGAGCTCAGCTATTAAATGGCCACCATGACGAACGTGTGTATCAATTTCTCTGTGCTTTGGATGGATGGATGTATGGATTCTGTTTTGTGCCTTTGGAGTCATCTTGGCTGGATGTCCACTTCAAGGAAGTGAAGCTACAGCACTAAATTGTCACCATTTATAGTTAATTTGTATAGTTAACTTTGGACTGATGGATGCCTTAATTGGGTCGGCCTTTCTGGCATAGTTCTTGACTGTTTTGAGTTTTACTTAAAGGACACAAACAACTTTGTGTCAATAGGTAACTTTACATTGGAATAAAAAAAAAATTACATGCAGAGTTCCCCAAGGTTCTATCCGAGGACCCCTTTTATTTAACATACAGTGAAAGTATTTAGTCAGACACCAGTTGTGCAAGTTCTCCCACTTAAAAGATAGCCTGTAATTTCCATCACAGGTATTTCTCAACTATGAGACACAAATTGATCCAAAAATATCCAGAAAATCAGATCTCCTCTAGAGCAGTGGTTCCCAAACTTTCTGTGCCCAAGGCACACCAAAGGACAAATAAAAATTTCAAGGCACACCTATTGTGCAAAATAGCCTTATAACACGTGTTATCACTAATATCATCTGTTTATCTGTTAAGTTTATTATTTACTAATGCCAAATAAGATATGACAAAGACAACTATTCTACTCATGAAATATTTATTAACAAAGTACTTCACAAAAATATTTAAACTTTATCAAATTGGGCTTCATCAAACACACCCATTTCAGGAGGATTTTTCAAAATAGTTTTTAGATAAAGAGTTTGCCTCTGTATTATGGAATGAGTGCATTCAAAGTAGTATATAGTAAATTAAAATGATTATTTTTGTCTAGTTGTATACTATATTGCCGTAGGCTATGGTTGTCACAAAATCCCATGGCACACTTGGACTTGCCTCAAGGCACACCAGTGTGCCGCGGCACAGAGTTTGGGAACCACTGCTCTAGAGCAGTGATGTTTTGGGGCTGTCACTGGGCAACACAGATTTTCAACTCCCTCCATAGGTTTTCAATGGGGTTGAGATCTGGAGACTGGCTAGGCCACTCCAGGACCTTGAAATGTTTCTTACGAAGCCACTCCTTGGTTGCCCGGGCGATGTGTTGGGATCATTGTCATGCTGAAAGACCCAGCCACGTTTCATCTTCAATGCCCATGCTGATGGGAGGTTTTCACTCGAAATCTCACGATACATGGCCCCATTCATTCTTTCCCTACACGGATCAGTCGTCCTGGTCCCTTTGCAGAAAAGCATCCCCAAACAATGATGTTTCCACCCCCATGCTTCACAGTAGGTACGGTGTTCTTTGGATGCAACTCAGCTTTCTTTCTTCTCCAAACACGACAAGTTATGTTTCTACCAAAAAGTTCTATTTTGGTTTCATCTGACCATATAACATTCTCCCAATCCTCTTCTGCATCATCCAAATGCTCTCTAGCAAACTTCAGACAGGCCTGGACATGTACTGGCTTAAGCAGGGCGAAGGTCTGGCCCTGCAGGATCTGAGTCCCTGGCTACGTAGTGTGTTACTGATGGTTCCTTTGTTACTTTTGTCCCAGCTCTCTGCAGGTCATTCAATAGGTTCCCCGTGTGGTTCTGGGATTTTTACTCACCGTTCGTGTGATCATTTTTACCCCACGGGGTGAGAAGTTACAGGTCTGTAAAAGCCAGAAATCTTGCTTGTTTGTAGGTGACCAAATACATATTTTACTGAGGAATTTACCAATTAATTCAGTAAAAATCCTACAATGTGATTTCCTGGATTCTTTCCCCCCATTCTGTCTCTCATAGTTGAGATGTACCTATGATGGAAATTACAGGCCTCTCTCATCTTTTTAAGTGGGAGAACTTGCACAATTGGTGGCTGACTAAATACTTTTTTGACCCGCTGTACATGCTGCCGCTAGCTCAGATGAAAATAAACCTACAAAATAAGTTACCATAACTATGCAGACGACACACAGATTTACAATACAAAGCCACCAGGTGACAATGATACCATACAAGCGTTGGGTAGATGCATAGAGAAAATCAATAAGTAGATGTGCTTCAGCTATTACAGCTACAAACCACTGATAAGACCCACAATCTGGGTGTAGTCATGGACTCAGATCTGAACCTTCAGAGACACATTAAGACAATTACAAAGTCGGCCTTCTATCACCTGAAGAACATCTCCAGGATCAAAGGACTAATGGCTCAGCAGGACCTTGAAAAACTCATCAATGTGTTTATCTTCAGTCTAATTGATTACTGCAGCAGTGTCTTCAGAGGTCTGCTTAAACAGTCAATCAGACAGATACAGCTGGACCAGAATGCTGCTGTGGACCACATCACTCCAGTTCTGAGGTCCTTAGACTGCTCCCTGTGTCCCCAGAACCAGAACCAAACATGGAGAAGCAGCATTCAGCTTCCACACATCTGGAACAAACTTCCAGAAACCTGCAGGAAACTGAAACCCCTCAGCTCCTTTAAATCAAGGTTAAAAAAATCATTTGCAAAAAATTTTGCAAGATGCAAAATAAATACTGGAAATCTGCTCCATATGCTCTGGAACTGTCTGATTATAGATGCTTTCTGGAAATACGTCATCAAAACAATCTCTGACATTTTAAAATCCCATATTCTTGATCCTAAAGTTTGGATACTGGGAGATATTAGTTCATTAAATATGACCTATCATAAAAAGTATTTCATTCTGCTTGCAGGCACCGCAGCAAAAAATTGTATTTTAAAAAACTGGAAATCGGAAAACCCCCCAGGACCCAAACAGTGGATCAATGAACTTGGATCATATTGTACTCCAGAAAAAATATTGTATTCCGTTAGAAAAAAAACCAGAGACTTTGACCTTATTTGGGGACCTTTTTTTGGATTTTTTGCTTTTAATGGACTAATGATCTGAATCTACCATGTTAATGAATGTGTTTACACAGGACTTGATTATTTAATTTATTATTCATTTTTGTTCTAGTATTGATAGACATATGTAAAATTATTTTGAATGATGTAATCTATTGACCATATGAGGGAGGGAAGGGGAGAGGGGTGTGTTGTTGTTTTTTATTTTTACTTACATTTTTTTTTTTTTTAATATATATATATATATATATATATATATATATATATATATATATATATATTATTATTATTTATTTATTTTGGTTTAATTAATGTTATGAAAAGTAAAAAAAAAGGGGGAGAGATATTGATAATTATATTGTTATTGTAAATATTATTTCTTTTTTTTTTGCTATGCCCTCAATAAACATATCTATACAAAAAAAAATCATTTGTTTACAGCTTTGACTGAATTATTTAAAACATTCTGAATTCAAATTCAAGTCTAGCTTAAATCTAACGTTTCATTACTATGCCTTTGTGGAGTAACTCAACTTATTTTTTCTTTACACTTTTTCATTATATGAAGCGCTTTCAACTGCCTTGCCTAAACACTTTGAGACTTCTTGGAATCCCTTTTCAGTAACCTGCAGATTCACTACCTTTGATTGTACGTCTTCAGAGGTTTCCTTCTTGTGACGCAAATTCAAATGAGCAGATGCTTTTAATGACAACTTGTATTTGCCGATTAATGTAAGTTAGATGATGTTCAAAAACAATTTAATTGCAAAGGGCTTGCCACAGTATAAAAAACCAGTCAATTTAACCTTAGAACAGAGAATACAGACACGAGAGCTCACATATGTGAGGAGAGGAATGTCAGGGCAGGAATCAACTAGGACTTTCTCTAACATGCTTTTATGTCGTCGTCACATTAATGAGGACTCTTTTTTCACTCAGCTCATTAATGTGATGCTCTGGAAATGAAGAACTGACAGCAGGCTCCTCATCCAGGGGTGGTGAGGTAGCACACTAGAATAAAACTTTACATTTTGTCTATGAAACAACTGCCAATTACATGGATACCAGCTCTCCTGTAAGTATGTTTGGGAGGATCACAACAGGCAGCAGCAAAGTCTTGGCGCTTTGAGGGAAACTGAAGATGCAAACTCAGACAGGCAGCCGCCAGCAGCCTGGATGTGCTCCCTACCTGCCAGGTTCTTGTAGTTTCGGCGGATGAAGTGCAGCATGGTGTCGCGGGCTGAATGGAGGAACGTGGGACGTTGGGGAAAAGACATGGGGGGGTGACGTCACGCTGAAGAGGCTGATTTGGGGGAGAAGTTTCGAGGATTCTCTCAGCTGCGTGGCGGAACGAAAGGAAACTGGTGGAGGTGCAGGAACCAACAAATCTCGTCTAAGTGGAAGATTAAGTATCAGTTTGCTATGCAGTAGAGAAAGTTTTTGTTTTAGATGCTTTTGTTGAATTTTGCAGGAGATATCTTTGCAAGGTTTTGTTTTATTCTTCAGGTGAGAATTACGACGTTGGAAGAAAGAAGCTGATAAACTCAAACAAGAATCCAAACAAGAAAACAAAAAAAAAAAAGGTCTCTGAGGTGGCGGGGGACTTAGAAGACTTAAGTAAAAAAAAAGCTTTCTTGGAGGAGCTGGCTGCTTCAGGGATGTGGGTCTGTAATAAGGACAACCATTCTTGGCAGGAAAGCAAGAGGACAGCTGAAAGGATTAAGAGGAGATTTCATGGAGGGATGAGCATGCCAGGGTTGGAAAGATGAGAAGAAAGACTCTTGTAGCCATCAGGAGGATGAAAAACTCAGCATAGGCAGCAGGAAGCTTGCGAGGATTGGAAGGCAGATAGGTGGATGGGTGGGACTGAAGGAGGAGGAGATGGATGGATGGAAGGGTTGTCGTTAGGAGTACAGAGCGTCAATACCTGCAGGGGTGAGGACCAGGGATTGCAGGAGGTCTGACAGAGAAACAATTCCCCTCACCACATCGTCATTGTCAACCAACACCAGCCGATGCACCTGGTGGGGAAAAAAAGCAAGATTTGGTTACTGAGTGTCAGTCAGTCACCACTAACTAGATGAACCATCGATAGTGAGGTCATTAAACTTTGCAATTATGGTCAGTAGTTTGTGTGAATACTCAAACGGCATTCACACCAATAGAGATTATTTTGTATCTTCCACCACTCTTTGGCGTCTAACTAATTTCAGTCATTCAGGTATCAGAAATCTACGACGGAGTATTAGGGCCAAACTAAGACAAAAAAAATTGGAAATTACGAGAATAAAGTCATAATATAATGAGAATAAAGTCGTAAAATTACGAGAATAAAGTCGTAATGTTGCGAGAATAAAGTCCTAATAGAATAAAGTCGTAATATTACGAGAATAAAGTCGTAAAATTACGAAAATAAAGTCGTAACATTACGAGAATAAAGTCGTAACGTTACGAGAATAAAGACGTAATGTTGCGAGAATAAAGTCGTAATGTTACGAGAATAAAGTCGTAATGTTGCGAGAATAAAGTCGTAATATTATGAGAATGTAATTTATGAGAACTCTAACAGGAAGAGCTTCTTCTCCCTGTGTTAAAATGAGGAATATTGAGCATCTTGTGAAGTTATATTTATATATTTATAATATATTACGACTTTATTCTTGTAATATTATGACTTTATTCTCGTAATTTTACGACTTTATTCTCGTAATATTATGACTTTATTCTCGTAATTTTACGACTTTATTCTCGTAATATTATGACTTTATTCTCGTAATTTTATGACTTTATTCTCATTAAATTTTGACTTTACTCTCGTAATTTCCTTTTTTTGTTTTTTTGTTTGGCCCTCTTACTCCGTCGTAGAAATCCAGCTCCTACAGGATTCGATTGCAATAACCTTTGGTCCCAAAACTTGATGGTTACATTTTTTTATTCATATTTTGCACCCATAGGGAACTAATGGAGAAATCAGTATGCATTTATGCCCATCAGGTGGTGCTAGTGCTCTATTTTAGTTCTGCGAGTTCTTTTGAAATGCTGATGCAGAATTAAAGTATTTTTGCTGCTTAATCTTTGTGGTATTGATTCACAGAGTGAAACATACGGAGAGCCCATCCAAGTTTGGCCTCAGTGTTGGGTACAGTAAGTGTAGGGCTCTCTTTTCAGATCAAGAGGTGGATTCACTTACAACTCCACCCATGACACATGATTGATTACTACAACTCCCTCTTATTTGGCCTCTCTCTTTCTCAAGTTTCTTCATAAACTTCGGTTGGTTCAAAGCTGTCCTATCACTAAGACCCCCTCCCTGCTGTTATTCAGGAGCTTCACTGACGTCAGTTTTCAGATCTTCATCCTAACCTTCAAAGGTCTGGTCTCTCTTTGTCTGTAAATGTTCTAGCATCAGACGACGCCCCAGTTGCACCGCAGAGGGAGCGAGAGCCTCCAGCCACTCTGCTCCTCCAGACAGCATCAGCTAGCTTGCAAAACACATTTTCCACTAGTTTAAACTGCCTTTTTTAACTTTTGATTCAGGTATCTGTAAATTAGACACACTGCAGGATAGGGCTGGGCGATATGGACCAAAAGTCATATCTCGATATTTTCTAGCTGAATGGCGATACTCGATATATATCTCGATATTTTTTCTGTGCCATAATTGAGGGTTTCCCCCAAAGCATTATAGCATAGCATCTCTGTTAGCATCTCTGTTAGCATCTCTGTTAGCTTCATTTTTTTCTGAGGCAAACCCTTAAAAAAACAATCAGTTTTAATACAATGCCTCGTGCCAAATGTCACACAGGTACCTTTTATTAACAGAGGTCTGCACAATATCAAAATGTATAAAACAAATGAAATAAAAATAAACTGCCTGCATATATAGAATAAAAATGCTTCTTGAATAAAATAAAACAAATATCCCTTTCCTGCATAACAATTAAATTAAAATACACTGTACAATTAATACAATGTAGACAGTAACAGGCAGACTTTTTCACTGAGGTTGACAGTTGTGCAAATAACAAAACATTTGTGCAAATCTCAAATAAAACATTCAAGTCAATTTGTCACAAAATAAGCTCTATCAAAATCATAAAAAAAAAAAAAAAAAAAAAAAAAATTAAATCGATATAAACGATATTGTCTCGTACCATATCGCGTTTGAAAATATATCGATATATATAAAAATCTCGATATATCGCCCAGCCCTACTGCAGGATGATACCTGAAAACAAAAATGAGAAATATGAAAGAGGAGAAAGTCAAGATCTTGTTCCACTTCTTCCTCACCTCTCTACCATCAACTTCCTTCATCGAAAACATATCTTCAGCTGGCTACTCTGCGATTTGAATTTTGCCCCTTTTACTGCTCCATAAACCTGAAGTAATGCCGTCTTCCCACCAACATCAATCCAACCGGGACTGACACAGCAACCTCCCACAATTGGACACGTGAGCTACCTCAGCTTTTGCAATGCGGTCGATGATGGTCTCCAGCGTTTCATGAGGGTAACACTTGAGCACTCCCTCCACCCAGTGGCATCTGGACGCAATGGCCTCCCGCATGGTCATGTTCAAGTTGTTGTAGTTTTTCTGGGCAGCGAGATTCTTAAAGACAAAGAGAGAAAAATCAAAGATGTTCTTCGTTATCGCAGCCAGGTCCTGGTTTGAAGTGCAACGTCATCATTTCTGGGATTAATATTGTTCAATGAGGTGAAACTACTGTGCAGTTTCATCTGCAACTGCACAAAGATGAAAATCAATTCCTTATCAACTCCAAGTCAATATTAATGATTTATAAAAACTTGTTTTTACACAATATCAATGAGTGTAAATTTATTTATTGTAAAGATGACTATTTAGTGAGACTTTTACCACGATATTATGAAGGCGATGCCCTCAATTTTACCAATCTCAATAAACCAAACTCAGAAGTCCCTGGTTTATGATTCAGATAGATGAATCACTTCTGAGAGGCTCCTGCTTCTGATTTGATCATTTACTTTTTTTCTGACATCACAACTGAAAGTAGTCATTTTAAAAAGAAAACTTTCAAAGAAACTCAAGGTTTCATGTACCAGGACTAAAAACAACACATACACTAATAACCCCTTGATGCTTGATATATGAAATAATACAGATTGCATGTTTTAACTTTAAACTGTTTATTATATATTGAAATTAATGAACTGTTTATTATATATTGAAATTAAAAATACTCTCAATTCTGTCTTTAATAGTTTTCAATTTTATTTTATTTTTTTACATCTCTAACACGATTCATTTTATTTGTTTTTATCTACTGAATATATTTTTTTAGAATTATTTTATTTGTGTAGATCTATATTTCATGAATAGTTGAGATTATAGGAGCGATCCAAAAGTCTCAGAAAGGTTTGTATCAAATATGCGACATCAGGCATCAAAAGGTTTAAACCACTTGATTCTTTATTAAGTAAAAATACCTTTAAAATACAGAAAATTAGGGAAAGATCGATACAAATTAGGAGCTTTATTTTTGAGATTGTTAACGCACTTTGATCAACCTTTGTTCTCTTAAAAAGGTGCTGTACAAAATGAATCGGATATTTTTTAAATTTTAACATTTCCTTTTAAATTTTACTCAAACAAGTGTGAAGGAATCACAAATTGTACTTACAATGACATCGAACCTGGAGTACAGTGCCACCACTTTACCTAGAGAGAAATAAGAGACGTGCAGATGCCGTCACTGCTCAGTCAAGACGTTACTGCAGTGTCAACAAAACTGAAGAGATTCAGAAAACACAAATCCTGCAGGGAAACTACATCCTGTCTGCTCCGAGGTCAGAGTTGTCAGAGTAATGTGAAGCAAACCCCATCTCAGGGCTAGATCTAATGTGCAGCATGAATTCAGAGCTTTGGAGTACCTTGCTCGTTGATCACAGGCAGCGCTGACACTCTTCTCTCAACAAAAATGGAGAGAGCTTCGTATACAGATGCAGATTCCTGGACTGTTGCAATCTCCTTGAAAGTGCCGATCGGCACCTCGCTGATCATCTTGTGAAGGAACCTGGGTTTAGGGATCATGGATCCCTGGAGGAGAGGACATCATGACTACCTGATGGAGTGGACATTATCGGGCGACAAAGAGGGCGTAGCGTTTGCTCACAAAGATGTGCAGGAATTTGAGGATGCGCTTGTGAGTGAGGATGTGGAGGACGTTTCCCGATGTTGGGTCGATGACTGGCAGCCGGTGGATTTTATACTTCAACAGGGAGTAGATGGCATCAAAGAGACTGAGGAGACAAAGTTTGAATAGGGCTGACATGAGGAATGTATATTTACCCATGTTACATATGATTTGGGTTTATTTTAAGAAAAAGCTCAGTTTTTGTTCTTTGTGATTGAAACTTAAACATGGCTCCCAGCTCTGAAGTTCCTGTGAAACACCAACTGGATGACATTTACCGTGCATGTTTTTGTGTTTTTAGTAAAAGCAGACGTGGGGAGAAAGTCTTCCTCTGAAATCCCTGTCTGATCAGAGCTTCTAAAATGGGTCCACATCAGCTATTTTTGTTGGTTTTTAAGCATCATGTATAATTTGCAAATTCAAGAAAATATTGGAATTGGATGTTAAGTTAATAAACACGTTCAACTGCTGTTTTTTTTGTATTACACAAGTAAGTAAGTTTGTATTACACAAACTTACAAACTAAAATGCTTTAAAATTTTACTTTGTTTCAGCTTGCCAGATAATCTGAAACAAAGTAAAAACATCATACAGTTCAAAAATAGTTTAAAACACATCATGATTAGTAAATACCAACAAGATTAAAGGATAAGACGCAAGAGAGAGAATTATGGAATTATGCACGTAATAATTACTGATCTTTTTGTCCTTTTTTTAATCAGGACTATTTACTATTTATTTTTCCTTTTTTTTCTTTTCTTACTGGTTCTTTGTTGTTACATATATTTTTCTTTCGTGTTTGCTTCTTTTTTGGGTGGAAATGCTAGAAAGCATTTGTTATAGAAAGTTTAAATAATAATAATGTGAAGGTTAAAGGGTAGGCATTTATAAGCTCAGAGCTTCAGCCTATTCCTTTTCGATCCAAATGATTACACGACATGTTATGAATGAGTGTACCATACTGAGCACGTGATCGAAATAAATAAAAAATAAATAAATAAAAAAAAAATGTACAAATAACTTCTTCTGTATCGTTTGTCCAGACATGAAAGCGTCTGCTTCTCTAAATTCACCCGCCTCAAACCTTTAAACATATCTCGTCCGATGAGCACGGCAGCCTCATGAGCGGACGGTCTCACACTTAGGACAAAACTCGTTGACTTTTGTCAAGCGATGCGGGAGATGGGAGGGCTCGCTCTTTTTGGCACTCAACGACAACAAGAGACACTTTTGTTCTTTCACTTTAAAATTCAAATGTTGTCATTCCCCAAATAAAGTTAGGGGTTTGTTGACATTTCATTTGTCTGTCTGCTCCTTCGCTGTAAACAGTACGTGTGATTTGGTGCTTTGAGTGTTTCAGGCCACAAACAAAATCTTGTTTTAGGGCCACCGAGATCCTGGGAGCGGCCCTGGGTGACACACTTGTCAAATTAAAATAAGATTTAAAAGGCCAGGGAAGGTGTAACTATATCTTCTGCGTGATATAAGAGAAAGGCAGACACCACTAAAATAACTACCCATTAAACACATATAAACATTTACCAGTAATGCACCTCTTATTTGTTCTCTTTTTTTATAGTTGTGCTGAATGGTGGTCTTTGTTTTTAACCTTTTGTCAGCAGGTTAAAATTACCTTGGTTCATGTGAAGGGACGCTATCCACACCATCCGTCAAGTTGAATGACATTTCTGAGCCTTGTCAGAGACCTAAAATAGCAACATACTTGGATGTTGCTGCTTGGGTGTCTAAGATACCAGGTGGATGTGGATTTAAACACAGTATCTTGTACTCTGACTCAAAACTGCATACACGTAAGTAGTCGGTGGGTTGAAGGGGAGTAATGACCATCTGTAGCTCCAACTATCACAATTTAAATTAATGATTTGAAATCTGTCTTCACCTGGATTCAGGTGTGATGCTGATGAGTCTGTTAATCGAGCATTTTAAGTAGATTTCTGCACAGAGAAAGAAAAACACGAGTTAGAAACTCAACCTGAACCATTCTGAACCAAATTCGAATGTCTCATCAGCGAAACACTCGGCGAAAGACGGGTGTGTGGGTCAGACCTCTCCACGTCTCTATCTTGTGTTCTTCCAGCTCGTAGATTTGAACCTGCGGACGAATCAAACACCCCACATCAGACGGTGGCGGATCGTTCTGGGCAGATGCCCGACAGCAACGTGCTCCACACACCAATTTGGTCAATTGATTAGTGGAGCTCACCAGAGGAGACTTGTAGTAACGATGGAGAATGTTGATGAAGTCTGTGATGGTCAGCATACCTGCACACACAAACGTGAGCCCGTGTAAAGACAACCGTCTAGACACCAACTTTGTCCTTCCTCAGAGTAAATCTACAGACCACTGAGGTGGGATTACAGGGTTTATACAGCAATCCTTATGTTAAATTTAATACCTTTTTCACTACCTTCAGATTTTTTTTTAAAACTGTCACAACATTAAGTGTTAATCACAGACCTTTTAACATTAATACAGATTTTGAACTATAGAACACTATACAGAACAGATTTATAGACTCATTGATGTTGACCAGATGTTTCACATTTATTTCACTTTGTGAATGACAATAAAATAGACTGCTTAAAATGTAAAAGGTAAAAAATAATACCAATTTAAAAAAAAATAATACCTCTGACGGTGAATTTAACACTTTTAATGGCCTTAAATTTGGCAATTTTCATTTATCACTTTTTAATACTTTTTAAAACCCAGCGGAAACCCTGGATTAACACTCACTCTGGTGGCGTGTTATGTGCCGATGTATAGAACATCTGGAGGAGACATGACGCCCTACTCTGACTCTCAGCGAGTGAATTGTTACTTTAATTTCACAAAAGTATTATTATGACACATGCAGCAGGCAGAGCCGCAGGAAAAGACTAGAATCTGGGAATAAAAACTTTTCTTTTGTTCTTGGAAGGTTAAACTTCATATTCACATGTTCCAACAGGACAAGTAATAAATTATTTTCCACATGTCCATTTCTCTTTCCACCAGGACCCACAGTAGATAAGCCTCAATAAAGGACTTATTTTTGAGGGAAACTCAGACACACAACAGCAGCAAATATGTAAAACTTTGTTTTGGGCTCATTTTAAAGACTGTGGTCCACAACTGGAGACCAGCTTGATTAGTGGCCTCGCACCTACGCCTGCGTTTTTGCCCTCAGCTCTCAGGAGCCGCTGAACACGGTCCACATGCCTTTTTAAAACCGTTGCTGTTTCACTTAAAAGGTGTCGCCGTGAGTGTCATCCTGTTTGTAATGCAACACATTGAGACTGACTGCTGACCTGCTTTCCTCACTAACACACGAAACCGTTGCGGAAACATGAACTCGGTGCAGGTCCAAGGCCGGCCCGCCGCCAGCTCGCGTGGAGCCAAACTTCTGTTGAAGCATGAATAAATCACGAGCTGACTGATAGTTATGCTTTTAATATAGTTTGGCTTTCCTTTAGCAGACTTCCTACTGAATCATTGGGGGAAATCGTTTATAGCTCAACAACAGTCAGAAGTAGGGTTGCCAACCGTTCCTTGAAAAACGGAATCGTCCCATATTCATAAACTAAAGGCCGCGTCCCGTATTGAGCTGAAAAGGGACGCACTTTGTCACGTATCACTGTGAGAGTAAAAAAAAAGTAATAAAATGCCAATGGAAAATGGCATTGAGCTGTTGAATTATTTTTTCCTGTTTTACTCCAACTGTAGCCTACAGTCATGGCCTTTGAGGCACAAATATGTTTACAAGTTTTCTACAGACTTTCTGTTTGCACTTTTGTTATTGCACTAAAAATATGCACTATTACAGAATGGATGTTCTGCTTGCTTTCTATTGCTTTCTATTAATTGATACAAATTTAAGTCAAGCAGGACAGGTTTATGTTTAAGAAAGATACTTAAAGGTTTTTATTAACATTATTTCTCATTACAGCATGTTTGTGCATCAAGTAGGGTTTACATTTTACATTAGGTTGTTTAAATTATGTGCGAATTAAAGATAAAAGACAAGAAAGATGGACACTTCACACAAAAATCCATCTTTTAATGGACTTCGCTGCCAGCCGCTGTGGTGTTATTGTTTACCTGCCGCTGTACTCTAATGCGCATGTGCAACTCTCAGCAGAGATAGGAAGGGAGGAAGATGCCCAACTCTGTTGAAAAACACGCGTGGGACAATAGCAGTTAAACATTGTGAATACTGTATGCCGTTCTCAGCAGAGATAGAAATGAGAAGATGCCTCACATTGTTGAAATTTATTTTGCCGACAATAGTCATGAATTAAATTCTTTGGCAACTATATTTTTTAAATATTGTTATTTTTGTCGACGTTTACTAATCCCTGCACCCCTAAAACGAACACGAATTTTCATTCGCACCAGGGTTGTTGATGAGACTATTCCTATCAACCCTTTTAGCAGGATGCTAATGATAACCGTCATGCTGAAGGCTAATCATCCCAGTCTTATTTCTCTGTACGACTGAAACTGTTTTTTACTCGAGAATCTGCCAATACGTAGTACCATCCATCATGCCTTTGGATATTTTATTTCCCAAGTTCTGTAACGGAAGCACATCCCTAAATCATGATGCAGCCACCGCTATGCTGCACTGGGTGATTGGGTTGTGTCAATGTGATATTTGTTAAATGTCAATAATGTTTGGGTCCAGACGACCTCGTTTTACATGTTTGTGGAGTCTTTAGTTACCGGTGGTGAAGTTCAAACATGCTTTCCTGTTTCCTTCTTCAAAGCCAGAACTCGTCAACTCAGAAACTCTCTGGTGGACGTTGGCAGAACAGAGCAGGAGAATGATTACGACTGGACTGGTCTATTGAGGCAGATTATTTATTTACGAGAGGTTCTATTTCCCAAACCTCTCCTTTGGCCATGAGCTGTGTGGAGTGACTGGATGAACGACTGAGGTTGTGAATACAAGCTGCTAATATGACCTCCCTCTGAAGAGAAGAGGGGCTCAGAGTATGGATGCTCCTCTGCATCACTGAGGTGGTTGGGGCATCTGACCATTACACTTCCAAACAGGGAGGTTTTCTGTCCTGACGTTAGGGCTGGGCGATATATCGAGATTTTAATATATATCGATATATTTTCAAACACGATATGGTACGAGACAATATCGTTTATATCGATTTAAAAAAAAAAATTTTTTTTTTTTTTTTACATTTTTTTTTTTATGATTTTGATATAGCTTATTTTGTGACAAATTGACTTGAATGTTTTATTTGAGATTTGCACAAATGTTTTGTTATTTGCACAACTGTCAACCTCAGTGGAAAAGTCTGCCTGTTACTGTCTACATTGTATTAATTGCACAGTGTATTTTAATTTAATTGTTATGCAGGAAAGGGATATTTGTTTTATTTTATTCAAGAAGCATTTTTATTCTATATATGCAGGCAGTTTATTTTTATTTCATTTGTTTTATACATTTTGATATTGTGCAGACCTCTGTTAACAAAGGTACCTGTGTGACATTTGGCACGAGGCTTTGTATGAAAACTGACTGTTTTTTTAAGGGTTTGCCTCAGAAAAAAATGAAGCTAACAGAGATGCTATGCTATAATGCTTTGGGGGAAACCCCAATTAAGGCACAGAAAAAATATCGAGATATATATCGAGTATCGCCATTTAGCTAGAAAATATCGAGATATGACTTTTGGTCCATATCGCCCAGCCCTACCTGACGTCTACCCATCTGGACAGATAACATCACTTGGAAACACAACGGCTGACATTGGCTAAATCAATACTGGATCAGCAGCAGAAAAACATGGATGGAGAGCAGTGGATGCATGATTTTGACCTTTTGTGTAGGTCCACAATACCTAAAACAGGTCCATTTTAAATTACAGGTCATGACGCATTAAAGTAAGAAAAAGGACCAATGAAGCCAAAGACAATACAACAAGGCTTTTAAAGAGGGACTGTGACTCCAGAAATAATGATACGGGGCAATGTTGAGCTCAGCTCACCAACAAAACACTGCAGCTTGTTGTCCCACAGTGGTGCTGCCCTCACGCCGTTCGCCACCAGAGCAAAGAAGGCCTTTTTCACCTGACAAAATGACACACACTTGGTCAGATGCAGATTTTCTGTTTTTCTTTAATAGTTTTAGGTGTTGGTGCTGGTTGGAAAAGAAAAAAAAAAGAAGAAAAGGCAGAAAAAAAAAGTACCTGTAATGTTGTGTCAAAGATGACCAGTTTGGAGCTGGTGGGGATGGCGTCGTAGCACGAGTGAGTCTTCATGAAGTTCATATAAATGAAGGTGTCTGGATCCACGCCTGCAGGGGGCACCATAGGGTGCACTGCGTATGTATACGCACCTACAAACAAAAGCCACACCATCATCAGACCATCATCAAAAATGACCTGGACACAAATACCATGCTGCCCCACTCTGAAACACAGGTGTTTCAGACACAATACATTTAATGATCGTTATGGCAACGTTCAAAAACGGCTGAGGAAGCTACACAGAGCACCGCAGCGTGCTTGCCATCGGCAATAAATCAATAAATCAAGTTGTGCATTTTGTTAGGGTTTCCTCACAGCCAGCCGTTACATCATCATAACACTTCTTTTTTCACTTTAGCATAAAGTGTTTGTGTAAAACCAAACGACCATGAATAGATGCAGCTGAGAATATCACTTCTGAATAGGGCTGTTCGATTTTGCCCAAAAATAAAATCTCGATTTTTTTCTCTCAAAATCCGATTTTCGATTACGATTACGATTATTTTGTGAATTGACAAAAGGCAAAGAAATGATTTCAAATATGCTGTTTTTTTATTGAACATTTGCCCCATTGGGCTTTAAGTGCAAACTTTGCTCTTATTAAACCAAAAATGAATGAATAAAGTGCAAAACTCTGTAAAATAAGTTGAAAAAAAGTTTTAAAAAATATAATAAAATAAAGTTTTATCTCTGAAAAAAAAAAAATCAGCAAATCAGCACTTGCAACCATACAGTAAGTTATATTTCCAATTAAATAAAACAAGACATTTTCTAATTAAACTAAACTGGATCTTTGCATGCTAAATAATAATGCAACCCATGAAGGAGGTAGAGGTGTGTAATGTCAGTCATTACATTTGATATTCACATTTGCAAGTTTTTTGCAAGGAACACGAGCCGGTCTACCGCATCTGGCTTGAGGGATGCCCGGTGGCATGTTACAACGCCCCCTCCTACACTAAAGAGCCTCTCCGATGGGGCACTTGTCGCAGGTATTGAGAGGTATTTCCATCAATCATTAATATGTGTGCAGACAAGGTGAAAAAAAAAAAAAAAGTGAAAAATCGATTTTACGAGTTTCACGTTTTAACATCGATCTAATTACATAATCGCGATTACGATTTAAAATCGATTAATCGAACAGCCCTACTTCTGAACATGGTGGAGTTTATTGATCAGTCTGTGTCATACTTGTGAGGGTTAAATTGGACCACAGTCATGATCAGGGAAAGAAACGTGACCTTTAACTTGGCCAGACGACACCGTCTCCTCCATCACCGCCGTCTTAGAAGCTGCAACCCCCCCCCCACACACACAAACCTCTGTAAGCCCTTCTACAGTTACATCTCTGCCATAAAAATTTATATCGCATTAACAAATATGCTGAGCTGTAATGTAACTGATGTGGTTCTGTTAGCAGATGTTAACAGAGTTGCTTTTCCAGGGTCTTTCACACATCCTACTCTAAGATATTCAGACCAAATACGTAGTTAAGCATGCAAGATGCAACAAGTTGCAGATGTAAAACCCACACACCAAAGTCGTGCATTCTCCTCTTTACCTTTGCTCTTTGCAGAGAGAACATCCTCCTCATCGTAGTCATCGAATTCAAACAAGGGAACCTGTAAGCAAAAGCAGTAAGTTGCGGTCCTGATAGAAATCAAGGTGCAAGAAACTTCTTTTGTGGCTTCAGTCAGGTCACGGAGGCGACAGTCACTGGCATCGGATGGAGGAAACACACCAAGAGCTGACAACTTTGAATTATTTCTCCAGCTTTGCTTGGAAATGACCGTATAACAGATTGATGTGCGCCAACAACTGCTTCCTTAAAATGATTGATGTCTTTCCTCCTTGGAACTGTGTTAACGCACAAACGTGAATGCTCCAGAAGCACGCGCTGCTAAAACGTCTGCATTTAGAGCTGCACACACTTTGCTCCTGATAGTCGAGATGTGATTGATCACAGACATGAATACCAAGTTACAAAAAGGAACAGGGGAGGGAACAAGGGAGGACAAAGCATCGTACAGCAGAAGTTTATTGTTGTTACCAAAAAAAACGACAACATCCCTCTGCTGTGCTTCTGTAGCACAGCTTCCTGCACTTACTCTGAGGTTTATTCATGTCAACATTTGGTGCTTCTTTGAAAAGGCTAAACCAGGAAGAAGCAGCTTTCAGGAACTGCAGTGTGACACCAACTCCAGCTATTCTTTTCTGTGCAACTTCTCAATTACAAAGCCATACTTGCACATGTATTTACAGATAAAACGAGGTGTCATGAGGGGGCGTGTGCAATAACTGTCGTACCTCCGCATAAGGCTCCATGGGTGAAGAGGAAGAGAGGTCTGCAGAGCCACAGGGACTGGCAGAGTCCTGGGCATCAAAGACAACAAAACTGTCCACCAGAGAGCTGAGCAAGGCTCTGTCACCATGTCAGAGGAAGAGGCGCTGAAGATGAAGCAGTCCCGGCGCGCTGAACAAGAGCAGGAGAGGGACCTGGACCATGCAACAGGAATCTGACGAGGAAATCTGTGAACCAGCAGTCGCCTTCAGACAGCTGGGTCCGACTCTCTGGGAGGGACTCTGGTCTAAATCTGGACTGAGGGGTGAAAGGCTGTGGCATTCACAGAGGAGGCGGGGAGAGGGAGAGTGGGAGGGAAAAGCATGTAGGGGGGATTATAGAGACTTGATAAGCTCATGTGTTGCTCCTGAATGTGACAGAGCTGAGTACACGGCCACCGCTGCTCTTTTAGTGTGTGTGTGCGCGTGTGTGCGTGTGTGTGTGTGTATGTGTATGTGTGCAGTAACTCACCCTATGTGGCCACTTGAGGGCGGCAAAAGGTAAACGCTGCACTTGAAAAACTCAAAATAGCTCAACAGATCCCAGCGGGAATCAAACAGCTGATCCGGAGGGGAGTTCATTGATGGCCAAAAGCCGCCAGTCACACACTGCTGGACACGCAGATAATTATTAACATATTTGTGATGCAAATCCAGAGGTGGACAGAGTACTCGACCCCAGCACTTGAGTAAGAGTACAAATACTACTGGTCAAAATTTACTCCGTTACAAGTAAAAGTAGCTCAGTCAAAATATTACTCGAGTAAGAGTAGAAAAGTACTTGCTTTTAAAAGGTACTTAAGTCTAAAAGTAAATGCTTTTAAATTTACTTTAAGTAAAAGTAAGACTAAGAGTACATTTCTTATTTTCCACATCAGTAAATTGCTATATTTTTTCTAAATTAATTTAAGGATCTTTTAACTCTTGTTTCTGAGAATTAACTCTTTGAAACCAGCTGCACTGATGTGCTGCTTTTAGAACCACAATGTTATATAAAACCTGCAGAAACACCAAAAACAAATCAAATGAATGGGATCATAAGAGGACAGCAGATGATGCAGAGTTTATTAACAATCATGAACTGAAACCAAATGAACCTGCACCATCCAACTAAGTCTGGATCCCCCTCAAAGACCACTGCTTTACAAAAAACTACATCTCTGCTTTCAATAACTCAATGTTGAAGTCACTTAACTTTACAGGAAGGACATGTACCAGTACAATATAGCAATATAGAGCATAACAAACTGCCTCCCAATGTCTGTCTTGTCTCCTCCTTTGACAAAAACAGCTTGTGTCCAATAGGATTTTAGGGAAGAAGAAAAAAGAGCAGACCTGAAAGTAACGAGTACTTTTCAGCCTTCCTAGATATTTACTCGAGTAAAAGTAAACATATTTGTCTTGGAAATGTATTCAAGTAAGAGTAATAAGTACCAAAGAAATCTAATACTCAAGTAAAGTACAAATCCTCTGGATATGTACTTAAGTACAGTACTCAAGTAAATTTACTCCGTTACTGTCCACCACTGTGCAAATCGTTTGTCCCACGATATGATGGCCAGCTTCAAGAGTAGCTAGGGGGAGGATGCACAGGAGCACTGAAAGTCTTCTCAGCATCTGTGTTAGAAAGCCACTGTGGCATATTACAAACTGAAACAGAGATCATAGCATACAAACCACTGGTGAGGGGGAGACTTGGACACAAGGAAAGGAGCTGAACATTTATAAACTGACATGTTGACTCGTCCACTTGACTCAACCGTTAGAGGAGGGAAGTAGTGAATTGGAAAAGACTTGAACTCAGATCCAGAAGTTCAACATCTGGGGTGAAGCGGTGCTCCTTCTCATGTCAAGAATTGCATCATCTGTTGTTTACAAGCACTGCATGGACTCCTGCCCTACTTGTGTCCGTCTGTCTGGAGACTTCTGTCCACCTGCATCATCTAAAATCTAAACAGAGATGCTGGAGTCCACAACACGATCCTGCAGATGAGTTTGTCTCCCCCTAGTGTTCAACGCGGGAAGTGCAGCTGAGAGGATGGAGATGCTGCAAGTATGAAGAGCGGCTCAGTTCAGCTTCTCTCCCAAAGTTACTTCATCTTAACTGCCAACAATTGTAAAGGATTGGTCTGGATTTTTAAAAAAAATGTGCAAACCAATGAGAGATCTGATTCTTTTTAGTAGGAATCAAAGGATGTGTGGCTTGTGTGCACACAAACGTAAATATATGCAAGAGCCAATCAAAATGGGAAAATCACAAATGTGGGGTAACCTTCAGAATACAACCGTCTCCATCTCACTTTCAAAAATTATTTCAACTACAAACTTTTTAAAGTTTTTTTTACAACTACAATATTTGATTTTTTCTTCAATAATTTGCTTTAAAACTGAGGTACCATCAATAAATCAGACCAACACTCAGATTACACCAGAGCAGCAGTGAGCAACTGCACCTCTGAGATTATCAATTTTAGGAAAAAAAAAAAAAAAAAAAGATTTCACGCCATTTTTTTTTTTTTTTTTTTTTTTAAAGCTTTGCTTTATGACCATCTAATGGACCAGAGCTGATAACTCGTTAAAGTTTATCTGGTATGGCCAGTTTATGCATTTTCTAGTTAAAACCTAGAGAACGGTGCAGCTTTAAGGCTTCGGTGCTTGGTCAATGTGAGACGTTCATGTTTCATTGAGCATTAACTATTTATAGAAGTAATGAACAGCTCCAGCAGAAGATCTGCTCTGCACAGCTGCCAGCTCACATCCAGACCACTGCCAGACACTTTCCCAAACTCATCTTTAAAACCCGCTCAGTTAAGCTGCAGCGGCGCGGGGAAGGAAATGAAGTCGGCCGCAGATTCATGACAATGAAAGCTGACACTCTTGGCCCCGGGGTCGAGACTTCAGGAGGCCTTCAGCCAGATTGTGGAATGTCGACCGGTTCACACTTTCTGACTTTCAGCTTTACATTCATGTTTAACGCAGGAATCCCAGCGACTACTGGTGACAGAGGAGAGTTCGGTTTTAGTAGTTTACAACTGTTTTACTGGATCCTTACATTTAGAATATGACAGATCAGGACACTTGACACTGATTTATATGTTGTGCAGGCTGGGATTTCCTCTAGGGCAGGGGTATTCAACTAGATTCGGCCGGGGGCCACATCTGCAAAAGGACTGTATGGAGAGGGCCGCACAATTTGAAAATGTGGGGGTTTTCAAAATGTATTTTGCACTCAAAGACGAAGACTTATGTAAATATAATACATTTGTATTATACATTTGAATATATCTAGTTTACATATGAATTATGTATTAATTGTCTCCAGATTTAGTAATTGTGAATGTTAAATATAATATTCAGATAAAGAAATTATTTTTCATTTTGAAACCATGCATTGTGCAAACTTAATGAAGTTGATATTGACCTACTTTTAATAAAACACGCCATAATGACAAAGCACCACTTTCCACCAAGATTTCCTTATTTGAATATTATATTAAGCATTGAGCACAACCATTTTAGTCCATAGTAGCCAGTTATAAAAATATTATTTAAAAAAAAAAAAAAAAAAAAAATTTTTTTTTTTTTTTTCAACAAACACCCCCTTTTTGAAATATGACCAGGGGCCACATAAAAGCTCCTGGCGGGCCGCATGTGGCCCGTGGGCCGCCAATTGAATAGCCCTGCTCTAGGGGTTTAAAAAAAAAAAAAAAAAAGAAAAGCAGCAGCAGCATCTTTTCAGGTGGATGTCAGATTAAAGAGCTGTAAATGTCACTTCTCTGACATGCAGTCTTTAAACTCAAGAGAATTCGATGAATCGCTGTACTTCCCTTCTGAACGAGCAGCTCCGAGTCCACCGTTTGAGACGTCCAACACCTGAACCGTCTCTTCTGTGGAGCTTCAGACTCCTGCAGCAGAGAAAATTGCGACAGCATCACTTACACGTCCAGATCAATAATCTACACCAAACTGAAACACGGGTCAACTGTCAGCTAAAAAACAAACACACACAGATACATGCAAGTTAAACACAGTGTTTGACAAAAAAGAAATCACTCCAAATTCAACTTGTATGTCAAATAAGCTTTATTTTCAAATTGTCATCCTGAGCATTTACAACAGCCCTTGAACATGTAAACGCAGCAGCTTCTGTTAATAGGACTAAGGTTTAGGCATTCAACTGGCGTGAAACTCGGCGGTGCGACTGCTGCAGCACGATGTGACGGAGACGGCCGTCACTTTGGTCAGATTCAAGGTGCAGCTGGTTCAACCAGTCCTGAGCAAAAGCTTCAGTAAAATAATGTTTGGTTCATGTTTTTGAACAGTTTTCTACGAAAACACAGCAAACCGCCTGATCGTGCTTCTTTTGCTTTTTTGTGGGCACGTCAGGTAGAAACACGCACGTCACCAAACGTTTCACTTCTGTTTATCGAGACACGAGTCTCCTGCAGTTTTCCCACTAGTGTCAAATAAACTCTTAGAGGCCTTTTGAACTCACACCCCAACAGAACGATTTTAGGAACATTAGGTAGAGAGGAAAGGTGGTTTCACGTTAGCAGCGACCCATTTTCATCTCCAGCAGCGTTTCCATCACCTTTTGGCTTCATCTGTCAACACTTCAACTGTCCTCAGAGAAGATGCTTGACATGCTCCTGCCAACGGAAGCAGACATTCGGTTTTCTTTCCCTGTAACCTGCCTGTTGTGTCTGTGTGTCACCAACGTTGTTGTAGCAACCACATCTCCTCTTTTAAACGCTTCTGTTCACCCTGAGTGAGCGTTAAGCATCCGTCCCAGGCAGCCCGTATAGCTCTGCTTCCACCCGGCAGTGATGAACATTTACGTGTTTTTAGCAGTTTTCAAGAAGTCACAGAAACAAAAAGTGAAGCACCTTTTAAAAGTGCTTGTTAACATCTGAGCGGTTCATAAACATCGGATCTTTTGAGCTCAGGTCGTGAATAAAAACCATAACCCACCCCCCAGAGTCCATGAGTCTTTGAGGAATGTGATAAACAGGCTCCGAACGCTGAAACAGCAGTCAAATGTAAAAGCATGAATGAAATCACAGTGTCGAGACATCATCTCCCCCCTGTGGGCCACCACCAAGCGTTTAAGGGGGTGAACGACCCCCGAGACGTTCAGCAGCACCGCTCCGACTCCAGCTCTTCTTATTCACAGTTTAAATCCGGAAAAGCTCCGAGAGGACAAACTGCTTGTTAGGAGATGTTCAGAACAAAAATGGTGAGAAGATTAAAAGAGGCAGGAAAAAATAAAACATCCACGGTGGACTATGAGAGTTATCACAGTGATTTGATCCCTTGAAGCCACAATCGTCATGTAAACAACAGGTTGAAAACTCTGTTAAAACACAAAAGTCTGGGGGCATGGTGGCGCAGCTGGTAGTGCAGCTGTCTCACAGCAAGAAGGGTTAAATTCCCGCCGGGGACGCTGTGGGCGCTGAAATGCGTGTTAAGTTCCCCCATGACTTCACCCTGGGTGGGTTTGGTGAAAGGGCCTTTCTGTGTGGAGTTTGCATGTTCTCCCCGTGTTCCCTTGGGTAGCTAATGTGAGCTACCCTCACAAAAACATGCAACAGTCCTGGGCTATACATGCCCCCTCTGGCCAACCGGGGAACAGATGGGGTGGGGAGGATCTGGGCGGAATAACGTGATCCTTCCACGCGCTACGTCCGGCTGGAGAAACCCCACGTCTGGTGAAAAGAAGTGGCCTGCTCACTCCTCAGGATAAGGAGGAGACCTGAGCTCAGTGCAGGGCCTCCCGGGGTTGGTAGAGGGGAGCAATGCCCAGGACCGACTTAGGTAGGAGCACTGGCTGATAAAATGGGGGGGAAAAAAAAATATCGGGGAAAAAATTAGGGATTAAAAAAAAAAAAAAAAAAAAAAAACAACACAAAAATCAGCCGACAGAGGTCGTTTCTGGGTTAAACTTTGCTAAATCTGTTCAACGCAGCTCAAACAAGCAGCTTCACATGCTGATAATGTTAGTGAGCGACCGGTAACATTCATTGAGAAGCATTCTGCTTATACTGGTATCAGAGTTTCTCCATTACTATAAAAATCTGCACTGCATCACTGTCAAATCAAAGATCAGGCATCTGCAACCAGCTTCAAACACTCCCGACTGCGGCGTCCCATTAATTCTGAGAATTTAATTGTAGATGTCATCAAGCGCCAAGGCCCGAGAGAGAAAACCCACAAAGTGACTGCAGTTTTGATTTCGGCACAGCTTTCAAGTCATTTTCAAAAACCACGTCCAGCACAAGGTTGTCAGCTGTTACGCCTCAGCATGAAGTTGTGTTTGGGTGTTCTGGTCCAGAGAACCCGGACCGTCTGTTCTCAGTACCGGACATCCCGTCAGCAGGACGGGGCCAGCTCCGGGTCCTGGAAGCTCTGGGTCGGGCTGCTGCTGCTGCTGGACTCTGGACTGGGAGAGGCGGCCTCCATGTCTGAGCCGTCCGCGGCGCTGGGGTGGGGGCGGGGCTGGTGCGTCACCACCACGCTGGAGAACACACAACCAACACTCACTGCAGGGTCACAAATCCCTCAACAAATATGCAGGTGAAATATGCGTTGGGTCTGTGAGACCTGCTCCGGTGCCGTGCACGTACCTGGGCCTGGATGCGCTCGTCACACCACTTCTTGGCAACTCGCACCTGGAGCTATACTTGGACCACTGGACACAAGGACAAAGACACAGAATCGCTCAGTCATTTAAAGTAGTTTTCATGCTTTTTCTGTCTCACTGTGAAGGTCGGACCTGAATATTCTGATCCAGATAGTCATTTGTTAAGTGGACATCAAACTTTCAGTTTTGGTATCAAGACGGGGTGTAACGATACACTAATCTCACGATACGGTACGATACACGATATTGAGGTCCCGATAACGATACGATACGATATTATAGCAGTATTTTTTTAACAACCTTGAATGAGGAACATACGACTGGAAAAAATTGTCTTTTATTTGAAAGACACAAAATACAAAACAATGCTGTGTATTTGCCCTATTGTTAAAGTTTGTAATGCTTTATAACCGTTTAAGTTTTAAAGAGAAAGCCAGGCCAACCATTTTCCACAAACTGAACTAAAAGTAAATGTCAGGTTTGCATTATGCATCTTCAGTTTCATACAAGTACAAATATTTTGCCACAAACTGAATAGTTTCTCTCATGTATGATTTGACTTTTTTCTTTTCCAGAAATTTAACAACTAAAATTAAATAAATAAATAAAAGTAAATATATACATACAATTTTACATCATAAAAAAGATTGATTCATGCTCACCTTATAAGTGTAAGAGGAGATTTATTTTTGTTAAGAAGTTTATTTTGGTAATTCAGGGTTCATTATTTTATAAATATATTCTTTATATTCTGATGTAAATCAGGGACTATAATGACACTAGTCAGTTTATCTGTAGTTGTTAATCTATTTTAGATTGGGCGGAGTGATACAGCACTAGGTGCTGTGATGATGTTCTAAAATCCTACACTGTTGAGCGGACATTAAAGTACACTCAGCAGAAGTTGTCCCCGTGTTTATCCTACTCACGACCCGAAAAAGGTTTAATTTAATAAGGTAAGGCTTAACTCTACACCAGCCTTACATAAGTAAAAGTTCAGAGCTCAAAACGGGACTGCAAGACGGTACTACGTTCTTCTGAGCGTAGTAAGATTTTGGTCGGCAGGTCGAGGCGTGGTTGTCACGCGTGGTCGGATGCGCGTTTCTAGTCAACACAATAGATTAATATTAATAATCCAATATCGCGATACACTTTGTCACCTCCACTACACGTTTCGTGACGTTTTTGTATCGCATAATTTCGTGGCAAGATATATTGTTACACCCCTAGTATCAAGGTATTTGATTTATTTATTTCCTTACTTTTTGTCCCTGCGTTTACAAACAGCTGAGCAGCTGAATACGTTTGCTTGCATTTTATAATATTTGGTCACAAGCAAATAGTTTTCCCCCTCTTGCAGACAGGAATGTCACCCAGATTAATACCTCAGCTCACTTTAACATGTCCTTCAATCTCAGCGGCGTCAGAACACCTTTAACTGAGGGACGATGAGGTTAAGGCAGTTGTGTCTGGTTTACCAGGGAGGCACACGGGCCATGACAATCAGCTGGATGCTGCATGTGTGAGGGCTGAGACAAGCTCTCGTCCCAGAGTAAATATTTCAACGTGATGACATTAGAAATCACTCAAAAAGCTATTTTGTGCACCAGCCTGAAATGGGGAGAAGCACAACTCTGTCTCATCTAATTGAAGATGAAGATGGAGAAGAAGGATAAGAGCAAGAAAAAGAGTCGGGAGGAGGAAGAGGTGGTCTGCCGGTCATTGTTAGTTCCTAGTATGCAACCACGTAAAAGAAGCTAATCACATGATCCCAATGACCGGGTTTCCCTGTAGTGACGCCTTGCATCATGGGTTTTAGCATTCAAGGTAGACCAAGCACCAACCATCTAACTTCTGCTTACTAGAGATTATATCAATATTTTCACACTGCATGCTATCCCTCCATTAACTTCTCCACCTCCTCCAGCTCTCCTCCAGGAATACCGAGGCTGTATTGGAACTGTTATAACCTGCATTTGCAGTAGCATTTTCAGGCCTGTAGTGGGCATAGTTCGTTTATTTATCTGTTTTGGGATTTTCCGATAGTCCGTGAAAGTACATGAAGTGAGGTAACCGGAAGTGTTTTCTTCTTCTGCTCCACAATAAGAGAAACGCACAGACAGCGTTCAGATGCTCACGTTTCCTCCAACTGTTTGTTTTAATCCTCGAAGTGGCAATATAAGTGAGTACATTTGCCATTGTTAGAGTGCAAGTGTAAACTGTTCCGTTTGACACTTTTATATAGTTATGTGTTAATATAACGGTCGAGATCCGTTCGCGGACGCTGCTCTGCCGTAGATCTATGAATTCTAGATCAGCCATGTCCGTTATTAACTGACATCGTTTTTGTATCGGCCGTTAATTTGTATTTTCTGTACTTTTTGTTTCAGTTTCACAATTTGAAAGTTATATTTCACAATCATTTACAAAAACATTTACCTCAAGTCAGCAGTTAAGTAAAACCACAAATAACTGAGTATGTGTTTTTGTGCACATATGTGTTTGTGTGCTTTTTGAAAACTATTTTTCATACATTAAAACTGTGCAGAAAATACGAGACCAACAGTCTGAGGTGACGGGTTACTTCAGTTTCTCACCATGTGTGCAGGGTCACTGGTTCCCAGATGGACTCCTTTCAGACACAGCGTACTCAACAAACCGATACCTGCACCGGAAGACAAAAAGCTTTTTATGAACTATCCACCCCCAGTCTTAAAGTATGCATGTCAAGTATCTCAGACATCTGTACTTTATAACAGATTTCGACACAAAAATCGCACCTTTGGTCCTGTCGCTCCAGTTCTTCTGCTCCCACTGGTCCAGCAGGATGTTCAGATATCTGGGACACTCAAAAAACCGAAGGTAGCGTGATGATGAGGGCGATGGAAAAACCCGTTCAAACTGTCCCCGACGGCTCAGCTCGTCCTCGCTCTCCGCCAGCACACGGACGTCCTCCGGAGTCAAAACCTCCAACATTGAGGAGAGGAAGTCCTGATGGAGACAAGTTGGAAATTAAACTGTTGCATTTTTCATTTTTGTCTTTAAAAGGTAAAACCAGAAAGAAAATTAACTCTTTAATGTCAAAACTTTGACCTGGACCTTTTCCTGAAACACTTTTAAGTTAAACATTAAACTGTCCACTGAAATCCTCTGAAGAAGACTAGGAATGTGAATTCACATGATTCAACTTTGTGCTTTTATTCCAAACTACTGACTTTGTCTTTCTGTTTATCAACATTGTTTTTCAACTAGTTGCTAATGTGGAAATCCAGTTAACAATCGTCACCAGTTTTGTTTTTTTCTCTTAAACTGCAACTCTGCAGTTTTATTCAACATTTGTTAGCAAACGCTATAAAAGTCATGCGTCAATCGTTTAAATTTGATTGGATTGATTTTACCTAAGATAAATAGATGCAGCTACATTACATCGTATACAAAGGCTACATGGAAATTACATAAAGGCACTGCACCTCGGTGAGTCCTGCGAGTCCACAGAACCACAGAAACGTGAACGACTCTTTGAATGACTTATTTATACATTTTGGGTAACTAAAACAATGACAAGTAAGTAGGTTTTTTTTGTGTTGGTAAAGTCTTCAGACAGTGAAATATATACTCTAAAACAGAGAAAGTGTTTTGTTTTTTTTGCTTCAAAATAGGTCCCTTATAAAGAAGACAATCCAGTGTGTGTGTTTGTGTGTTTGTGTGTGTTTATGTGTGTGTGTGTGTGTGTGTACCTGGTCAGCGTAACGCTGCGTGAGGTAAAACGCTCGTTTGACTTTTTCATCAGTAGACAGATGGGTCTTGTCCCTGTTCCCGCCACACAAACTGCAGACACGTACACTCAGTTCAAGTATAAAAGCTCATATCTTCATCCATCTTGAATTTTGTGGATTTCATTTTCAAAAGCCGAGTCAACTGTGAAGAATCTGTTGTTTTACCAGTGACAGCTGCTGAGATGCAGTAGCGACTTCTTACCTGCTGGTGGAGCTGGAGGCGCTGCTGCAGGGGGACACCAGCTCTTCTCTCTGAGGGATGTGGAAGCCGGCGAGGTTCAGGAGATCCCGGATCATCTGCCCTTTGATGGAAACGTCAAGTGGCGAGTTGGAGTGGAGGCTGGCGGAGAGAGTTAAAAATGAGCCCTGAAAGGCCATGTGTGATTTCAAGTGTGTGATCTTTGTGTGGGTTTGTTACCTGGGTGATATGTTGACCTCCAGGATCCACGGTTTCAGGTTCTCATCCAGCATTATGTCAAAGCCAAACAGCTCATGGCAGCTGTAAGGCGTTTTAACGTGCATCTTCAGCAGGGTGTTGACATACGGCTCAGAGCTGAAAAACAAACCACCGAGTGATGTAAATAGTTTCAAAACCATTTTAATCTTTTCTAACAAACTCTCTGATCAAGTGGAAAATCCACAACACTCCCTGACTTGACCATCACCTGGAATCCCCAACAATAAACATCTCCCACTTACAACATAAGACCACAAACGTGAGTCTGTCTCAGTGAGTATGGATTATACATGTTTAGAAATAACCTTCATTCAATTGCAGCCCCTTTTCGACTGAGGACGTTCCAGTCAGCTCTGAATCTAGAACCCTCGCCGGTTCACAGCCTCATGTAGCCGCACACAAAGCCAACAGCATTTGTAACTACAACAATCAATCATGACAACAATCTATACATGCAATGTGTCAATATGGATTGAAAATAGGGCTGAACAATTTTTGAAAATAATCTAATTGCGATTTTTTTCCTCAATATTGCGATTTAATATGCGATTATTTTTTTTCAAGGTCCTGTTCTCATGTATTTTTCAACTACACAAGCAATAAATCAGTCTATTTTATAATAAACAATGTCAGATTTATTTAAAGCACAGATTACAACAATAAAGAAAACAAATCTGTGGCTTTACCTCTTTAACACTTCTACACACGAGTGTTATGGGTCGTTCTCTCTGAACCCAATCGCACGACACCAAACCGGGTTAAACTTTAGCCAAAACGAGGCATAGTTTAATAGAAAAAACACAGAAAAACTCCCACAAAAAAAAACCTTCCTCACAGGGAACTCAGAACTTCTTCACAAATAACTCAAAAATCACAGAGAGAAAAAAAGCAAACTAACAAACAAACCAACAAAGCTCACAGAGTTAACAAAACGAAACAGCAATGAACAACTGGCAGCCCCGCTCTTTAAGCTCTCATCCTGATGAGCTGCAGGTTCAGGCTCACAGCGCGACGCAAGGCTGATTTATGGTTCTGCGTTACACTAATGCAGAGCCTACAGCGTAGGTTACTGAGGCCATGGTAGATAGGTTACACGCGGACACGCAGCACTGTTGACTTTTTTTCCCTGCCGGCAACGTGACCAGGGATCACGTGACTGGTCAAATTGCAGCCTTTGCGGTTAGAAAATCTCATTTTATCACATCGCGATGTTATCGCAAATGCAATTCATCGTTCAGCCCTAATTGAAAAATTACTTTTACTAGGGGTGTAACAATATATCGTGCCACGAAATTTCGCGATACAAAAACGTCACGATACGTGTCGTGGAGGTGACAACCTGTATCGCGATATTATGTTATTAATATTAATCTATTGTGTTGACTAGAAACGCGCATCCGACCGCGGCCGCGGCTGCGCGGACCAAAATCTTCCTCCGCTCAGGAGAAAGTAGTCCCGTTTTGCAGTCCTGTTTTGATGTCTGAACCTTTACTGATGTAAGTCTGGTGTAGAGTTAAGCCTTACCTTATTAAATTAAACCTTTTTGGGGTCGTGAGTAGGATAAACACGGAGACAACTTCTGCGTGAGTTTGCGTGTACTTCAATGTCCGCTCAACAGCGTAGGATTTTAGGACATCAACACAGCACCTAGTGCTGTATCACTCCGCCCAATCTAAAACATACTAACAACTGATATACTGACTAGTGTAATTATAGTCCCTGATTTACAGAATATAAAGAATATATTTACAAAATAATGAACCCTGAATTACCAAAATAACCTTCTTAACAAAAATGAATCTCCTCTTACACTTATAAGGTGAGCAGGAATACATCTTTTTATGATGTAAAATTGTATGTATTTATTTACTTGTATTTATTTATTCAATTTTAGTTGTTAAATTTCTGGAAAAGAAAAAAGTCAAATCATACATGAGAGAAACTATTCAGTTTGTGGCAAAATATTTTTATTATATGAAACTGAAGATGCATAATGCAAACCTGACATTTACTTTTAGTTCAGTTTGTGGAAAATGGTTGGCCTGGCTTTCTCTTTAAAACTTAAACAGTTATAAAGCATTACAAACTGTAAAAATAGGGCAAACGCACAGCATTGTTTTGTATTATGTGTCTTTCAAATAAAATAAATTTTTTCCAGTTATATATTCCTCATTCAAGGTTGTTAAAAAATACTGCTATAATATCGTATCGTATCGTTATCGTGACCTCAATATCGTGTATCGTACCGTATCGTGAGATTAGTGTATCGTTACACCCCTAACTTTTACCCACAATAATATTCTCAGATTAAACAGGTGGGATAAAAATAGTTTCTCCCATGAGCTCCTCTCCTCTAACACAAAGAGTAAAACAAGTCCTGCAGGTGGTTGGAAACTGTGTTGGAAAACTTACCCTATGACAGTTTTAATCACAATGTCTTTAATCTTCTCCCATAACAGGGTGGTGTTGACGCCTTTAGAGCCCAGATACTGCCACAAGGCCTTCAAAGCCCTGAGGAGAAAAAAAAAAAAAAAAAAACACATACATGCGTGTCATTTGTTGTAACAACTTTGCACCCTGGGTAACTCCATAAGCCAGTGAAAGACGGAGAATGGCAAGCACCCAAGAAACAGAAGACCTAATGATGCTCGGTGACCAACAGTCTTGTCAATTTTATCAGTGCTACTTGAGACAGAGCTAATTCAAAGTGACCACTGAAGAAACCAAACTACACAGGCACTTTAAACTCTTCAGGACAGTCTTTTTAACAACTTGACAAGTCCCTTTGTGATTGGCGCTCGCTGTTACCATTTGTGTCCTTGGCAGGCCTTGTCGTCGCTATTCGTCTGGTACTCGGAGTTCTTCTTGTTGACGCTGTAGTTGGTCAGATGCATGAACTTGTTTCCAAGAGTCTTCATGGAAGATGAATACCTGGAGGGACACAAGTTTTTACTCTAAACATTCTCATTCCACGTGTTCTGTGTGATGGATGTGGAGAAATCTCACTTGCAGCTGGCGAATCGAACCAGTCCGTCAGAGAAGATGTAAATCCTGAGGGGATCGTAGGACGTCACATAGACGTAGATGCGCAAGTCAAATTTGTTACCGCTGATGAGGTAGGGCTTGCTAAGGTACCTGCAAACAAACACTGATGTGTTGGGATGGTTTGTGGGAAACGCCGAGCTGTTCAGCTCCTGTCGAGTCTGACTTACTTTTGTACTAGAAGTGGTCTCTTACGAGGAATCTGACTCCATTTGTGGATAACCTGGATACCTATTCCTCTGGCTGACGCAGGCTAAAAAAGGCACGAAAACAAATAATGGTTTAAAAGAAAAACAACTTTCAATTAAACCTGATTGCAGACACAAATATTTTGAGCAAACACTCAGCTTGAGCTGAAAGATGAAAAGATCTACAAGCAGAGCATACGGGTTTGATGATCCACTTCTGCTTGGAGCTGCCATCCTCCCAGGCCTTACGGAGCAGCTTGATGTCCTGAGGAAGGATGAAGGTCCGTGGGAAAAAGCTGAACTCCTGTTTGCCGAAGCGAAGCTGCATCTTGGACAGATTCCTCCACAGCCTGTCCTTCCTACCAATCTGAAATGTTCCCGGGAAGTGGTTCAACTGGAAGCAAAAGCAAGCAAAGTGGCCACGTCAGAACTCAACTGGCATGGCAGTGCTGACCAGGATGTGTCTGCCGGCTCTCACCTTCTGGTGCTCTGCAAGTGACCTGAAACTGGGAGACTTCATGTGGTGTCCCCAGCAGCCCAACCAGTCATGGCTCTCTGCAGCAACAGCAGATTTTAAAAGTTCATGAGTAACAGAGCAGGTGTGTTTTACAGGAATCTTTTTGAGCCTTGAGGTGGTCACTAAACATTGCCTCTCCCAAGGGGTGCCCCAGGGCTTGATATTAGGGCCCCGTTTCTTTGCCATACACACCACCTCCCTGGGCCAGAATATTCAATCACACAGTTTCTCACATCACTGCTATGCAGACGATACACAGCTCTTCCTGCCATTTGCACCGGACCCCACAGTCTCTGCACGAATCTCAGCTTGCCTCTCTGACCTGTCTGCATGAACTATGGATCGATTCACAACCTCATCTGTCTGAGGCCACGTTTACACATAGCCGGGTATTTACAAAAACAGATATTTCCCCCTCCACGTTTTGAAAAATTCCATCGTTTACACGAGATTGTTTTTCAAAATCTCTTCATTTACACGAACCCGCAAAAATACGCTGTTAAGGTGCTATGAGCAGCCAAACCTACAGGGGGCAGTGTAACGAGAAGCATAAAGTCATGCTAGCCAATCAGAATCCTGGAAAAAAACGTCAACAAATGACACGTGTGAAGCCTGATTTATGGTTCCGCGTTAAATCGACGGCGTAGCCTACGGCGTAGGGTACGCGTCGCTGCGTACCCTACGCCGTAGGCTCTGCGTTGGTGTAACACGGAACCATAAATCAGCTTTGACTGCCAGTTACTTCCAAGACGGAACAAGAGTCTTTCGTTTGGAGTGACAGAGAAGTGGAGTATTTTAAGTGTGATTTTAGAATATAAAACCGGTAAAATACAAGAAAATATTGACGGTGGCCAAACGAATTGTAAACACAGGTGGCACTCATGATGCTGGTGACGTTTCTGTCTCATAATGTGACGTTCTGAAGCCTAAATCTCCGTTTCCCTCCGTTTACAAGCAAATGTGAAAACTGAGTTTTTGAAAATCTCCACTTTGGCTGGAGTTTTCAGAAATGATCGTTTTTGGAGACTTTAAGCTTCGTTTTCGTGTAAACGAACGGCCAAAACACATGAAAACGCCACCGTTTTTGCTACGTGTAAACGGGGCCTGAAACTGCCCTGACTTTCCCTACCCATCATTCACTCAGCGTCAAGATTGACATAAATGTTGCATCTACTACTGTCACTCCCACAAAGGTTACAAAGAACCTGGGTGTCAAGTTTGATGATCAGCTTTCTTCCTCTAACCACGCTGCCTCATTGTCCCGGTCCCACCGCTTTGCTCTTTACAACAAAAACTAAAAAATGACACCATACTTCCAGCTTGTGCAATCAAATCACTACAAAAAGGTCCAGAAGGCTTACACCCCTTTGTGAGCATTGTGTTCATCACAGGAACACCAACTTGTCTTCCCCTCTCTTCACACATTGCAGTTGAGAATGTTCTGGTCCATCTGGTTCCTGAATAGTGGGACAAGCTGCCAGCGTCCAGAAGAGCAGAGTCGCCCCTCATTAAAGACGCTCTTAAAAACTTTCCTCTCCCACGAACATCCTCTGTCATAAACTGCACTTGCAAGTCACTGCAAATGCTGACTTATCTGGCTTGGATAAACACATCGGCTAAATGTAATGTAAAAACTGTTATTGCTGTAAAAACATAAGACTGTATTCAGATATATTGGAAGAAAAAAAAAATAACCACAACAGTGATCTAAAGTGACACAAATAATCAAAAACACACAACACTTTGAATACATTAAAAGCAAAAGAGGATCGACTGTTTCCCGTAACAACTGTGCGACGACTCACTCTTGGTGGCTTTGAAGTGTGACCTGGCGATTGTGTGCTTGACGATGTTGGGGGTTACGGTGCTCATCTTCCATTTCAACAGGCGTCGTTGCTCTGCAGGCAGCATCTCCACTGCAAAGAACAAAAAAAGAAAGGCATCATAACCAACAAACTGTGGGCAAAATTGAAGAAAACACGGAAGTGCTGATGAAAGAAACCCCCAAATAAATATCACAGTAATGTGTATTTTGCTTCTATGGTTCAGGCATGTTGACTTTATTTTAACCTTAAAAAACATAGCACCTTCGTCTGCAAAATGAAATGATCCTTTAATGTTGTGTCTTCTATCATTTTCAATATGTTTCACCATCTATAGTCGGGGTGTATATTTGACTTTTTTTTTTTACATTTGGTCCTTTTTAGTCTAATGGAAACCTGAGTTCCACTGTTTGTAGGACCAGAGCAATCTCAGTTAAATGATCCACATGAGAATTAAAATTAGCATGTTTTTATGATCCAAAAGCTGAGCTTTCATACTGACGCTGTTGATGTTGCAGGATGCAAGATAGTTGCTGCTAAAGTTAGACGCTGTTCAGAAACTGTTTGTGTCTGAGATTGCTGGTGTTCAGAGGAACGTTATGAGTTGCTGATCAACATGAAGCATGTGTTCAGTGGCGACTAACAAATGATCAGAGCAACAAAAATGTCTTCACCCAAATCACCCACGGTCACAGTAAGAAGATGAACAAATTAAGTGTCCACCTGCTGCCCAAAACAAGCTGCTAAACATACCCACACTCCCTGGAAAATTCCACTTTAAAGATGAAAAGAAAACATCCCAGATAAGAAGGGTTTGGGGATACAGAAAGGACAGAACCTCTTCCCACGAGACAGTTCAGCTTTTAGCAAGTACTACATTTGATCTTTTTGAGTTCTGACCTTTCTCATTGGCGGTGCTGAAGTACAGGGTTGGAGGCACGAGTGGAAACAAACTGGGAAGCAGCGCTGGCCGCTCTTCTCGGTCGTCCTCTACCCCCAGTACCATTGGTTCTTCAATGCTGAGAGACGGGCGGGAAGAGAAAGGGAGAAAAGAGTGAACAACAAGGCCCCATAAATATTTCTATAACAGTGGAGATGGTAGCCTGCTTCAAGCTTCTGGGTATCTTCATCAATGACAGTCCCGCAAGAGCATGTTTTTGCATCAGGAAACATTCTGCAAGATATGCCGTTAAACCGTTGCCGCTAAAAGCAGCGGCACTATAAATTTGTTCCAACACCTGCAACACGAGGAATGCCTCAAATATATATATATATAAAATATTATATACATATGTCATGTAGCAGGATGAAGTAAAAAAAATATTGAGATATTAGTAAAAGGCCATATCGCCCAGCCCCACAGATACATGCACACATAAACACACATAAACACACATACACACACCTAACAAAACAGCTGCTCACTGGTTTTACAGTAACAATGTCCTCCTTTTTTTACAGTCAAGTTCACCAATCAACTGTACTGCTCTCCTCGTGTATTAACCACACTAGCCATTCAAGTGTGAGAGGGATACTTGTCATTGTCAGAGAAATGGGCGGTGTTCATTGTAAATGCTCAGATTAAACATCTGTCCTAAAGAGACGTCCTCCGTCTCATGGAAGGGTTATTGATTTGTTCAAGGGGGTGAACTGCACAAATATACGATGTGGAAAACGGGCTGAATCCTGTCGTCACAACAAGAGGCAACACACAAACAAACAAATGTAAAAAGTCACGTGAAACTATTGTTGATGTTTCGACCATGTTTCTGAGTTGTTTGTGACTGTAAAACAATTTGAAAACAGCCTCATAAAAGGAGGAACAATAACAATTGTATCAGGCACTTTTAGGCCAAGGGCATACAATAAACACCGACTAAATAAGGCTTTGAAACTCTCTAAAATACCTCCTGATGAATAAATACACAATTCCTAAGATATTCTAAACAAGGCTGACATGAGCAGAAAAATGCAGTTTGACCACAACTGATTTGAAGTGATAAACACGTCACTGTTTAACAAATACAAAAATATGTGTATCACGTAAGTCAACGTGGTTCCTGTTCAACACACGTTTAAAATATAATGCAGAACGGAACTTAAATGTGAGTTTTAACGGTCACAAATCAAACACAATCGCAATATTAGTATAAGTATTAAATATAATATAAATATGACTACTATAACATCTTTTCTTCAAAGCCTCCCGCTCTGATTTAACCACAGGAGTTAGTTACTTGAACATAACAGCTTTGACCAAACGGGATTAAAAAGTAATGTAACCCCGTTTACACTCGCTGACTTCTAACTAAGAGAAACGAGAACACGGCTGTAACACAAGTAGAAGGACAGCAGGCTTGTAACAGGATGCTTGTGAGAATTTGTCGTCCGAGACGTCACGCGGAGGAGAGTAACACTTTCTGACCGACTTAAACTCACACAGCAGAGACACTTACATGACAGTCATATAGGAAGGAAGGCGAGGTGGATGACTTCCAGGTCTGTCTTCTGAAATGTAATTCTTCCCACCAGCGACACGTTGTCTTTGGTATTACAGACATATGTATCAGTATACGGCACATACATGAGCTTAGGCTCCCAGGCAGGGGTGGGGGGGGGTGGGGGCAGCGTGGGGGTAAATAAACACAAACAAATCAGCTGGTCAAAGGAAAAAAAAAAAAAAAGGTAACAATAGCAGCCCCTATCCAGGCTGTTTTCGCAGAGAATCAGCTCCGAGTCGTTGGTAGGGAGTTCTACTGTTGAGGCCACCAAAGGACACAACATGACGAGGAACAAAGCAGCAGACCTTTCCACCACGCTCTGCTGCTTTCAGCCACTTCCAACAATACACCGGCAGAGAATGACAGAGTCCCATGTATACGCAGGAGATTTCAGAGTCATAGAGCTGTCCTGCACCGAGGGGAGGGTGACGGCTCAGAAGGACACAAATGGGCGTGTTAAACTGAGAAAAAAAAAACACTTTTCCCCCAAATACACACCAAGGACAGTTTTGAGGGAAATCATATTTTTTTTTATTCTTAAAAGGGATCCTATCTGCAAATATTTACGTAAATCACAAGAACCAGGAAAAAGGTACCAAATATTCCCTCAGATATCGCAGTGTACAGATATGGAACTCCAAATCTCACATTATCAAAAGCTCTGCTTCTCTAGAGATTTTTAAAAGAAATTTATCATCTCATTTAATTCACATTTAAAAAATGTCAAGTTTTCTTTGTTTTTTTTTTGTGTGTTGATGATCTGTTACTATGTAGTCAAACCTTCTTTGTTTTTGTTTATAGTCTTCGTCTTGTTGTTTTTGTTTTTTGATTTTTTGTAATTACTGTTTTACTTCCTAAATTGAGGGGAGGTCCGTTGCATAAGCCTGTTGGCTTTTTGACCTCTCCTGTCACATTTGTTTTACTATTTTGATTGCAAGTGTTAATTTTATTGTGTGCAAACTAATAAAATAAAAAAATAAAAAATAAAAAATAAATACGGTTGATTTTTTTCTTCTTTGGGGAGAAACATGCGGACAGAGGAATACCGCATATAACGAGAGGTAGCTGAAGACTATCCTGGCCGGGTAAAGTATCTCCGATGTGGAGTTCCTCATGAGAACGAGGTCAGAAGACAAACAAAAAAACTGTAATTATAGAGTGAACATGACGGAGTTGTTCCGGATAAAGGAACAACAAGCTTTCTGCGAGCTGCTCAACATCTTTTGATGTGAAGGTGTTTACCAGAACAGGGTTCAGATGGAAGTAGTGTGAATGTTCTCCCCTCAAATATGAAGGTGATACACCACAGGAGTGCTGATCTACCCATACTTTTCTGCTGCGTATTCAGAACTGGGCTGTGGGTTCAGCGGTCAGAGCACAGATCCGCTGACCTGCATCTTCCCAGCCACCTCCTCCAAAGTTAACGAGACACCAAGATAGGGCTGGGCGATTTTGGACAAAAATAAAATCCCGATTTTTTTCTCTGAAATCCCGATTTCGATTTTTTTGGTAAAACTACAAAACACAATGGAATAAATTGTTTCAAAAATTGTATCTTTATTTTTAAAGAAAAATAGCAAACAAATTTCCCTATTGGGAATGAAGTGCAATTGAAAGATACTGTAAATCCTCCTTGAGTTTAGTAAAGTGACAACATTTACAATTTTCTTGACCAAACAAAGATGACCAGACGAGCTCTGTCTGTAATGCAGCCAGCTGCAAAAAAGGAAAATCGATTTTCCGATTTTCCTTTTTTTAACATCGATTTTGATTAATAAATCCGATTTAGATTTAAAATCGATTAATCGCACAGCCCTACACCAAGATGAAGCACTATTGCTACTCCAAGGGAAAAAAAAGTACTCCACAAATATTCTCACAGGCCTGTTATTGGTAGCGGTATCCGTGCAGTTACAGGGCATGTCTTACCTAGAGACCAGGGGGATGGATGCTGTGGATGAAGTGTCGATAATGGAAGAACCGTCCGAATCATCTGAAGAGGAGAGCAGAGCATGAGCTGAGCAAAGTGGCAGCTGACTGAAGGAGATCAAGTGTATTTTACCAATTTACCGTCATCACTGCAGGCATTCTCTAGCTCATCAGGCAGATCCTCCTCGATTCCATCCACCTGCATGACACACTCTGACCTGAGAAAAAACACAACAAACCTGAGTGAAAGGCTCAAAATGGAAAGATGGAGGAGGACGATCTGATGAGAAAAGCGTTTTTCACCCCGTCAGCTGAGCCTCCCTGACCGGACACTCCTCCGTCAACAAGGAGGAGGATGAGGAGGAGGAGGATGGAGATGACGTGGAGGAAGGCTGTCCATCCACCTTGGTGAGGTGGATGGCTGAGATCTGAGTGGTCACGGACCCCACCAGGACTGCATCTTGACCTGAGCTCACATCTGTGGAGGAAGAGCAGTCAGCTGAGATCAATCAGATGGAGACCTGAATCTCTCCTGAAAACAGACCCTGCTGTTCCTGATCAGGACTCCCATGTATGTGTTTCTGCATCACAAGTTTATTTCTGTTCACTTGAATCAACCTGACCTTTGACAGTTTGGGGGTTGAGAACAATTGGTACATTTCTGAGGTCAGGACTTGCTGCTGCAGTCTTTTATCCCTCAAAGGCTAACGCAACTTTAGGCGTTCAGTAATCGTATCTGCCAATCAAGGTCAAGGTGGAAATCCGTTTGAGTATGATCACATTTACAACGAGGGGTCCTTAACTCATTGGTTTCAAGCCTAAAACTGTCCAAATTCTATTGACTGGTTGATTTGAGCAGGCAGAAATAAAGGTTGAGAACAAAAGCTTTGCAGAGTTGGTCAGAAAGAAGGTCCTGGACACGTGTTGGGACCAGCGCCGTGTGGAGAAGTTCTGGACACATAAACACAGACCTCTTTCACATCAGGCCGACTTCTACTCAAACGTTAATTCATTCTGCAACCAAAGTGATGAAACTGTCCGCGTGACAATTGAAACTCACTTGTGACCGTGTTTCATGTGCTCTCGACATCTGACATCAACATGTCTCCACATTTCACAACAGATGACCTTGCAGCATGTTTATTTTTCTCTTAATATTTTTATCCCGTTTTTTTTTTCCCATTTTTACCACCCCGTGCTCCTACCTAAGTGACAGTCCTGGGCATTGCCATCCTCTACCAACCCCGGGAGGGCCCTGCACTGAGCTCAGGTCTCCTCCTAAACCTGAGGAGTGAGCAGGCCGCATCTTTTCACCAGACAGGGTGGGGCTTCTCCGGCCGGACGTAGCGCGTGGAAGGATCACGTTATTCCGGCCGGATCCTCCCCACCCCATCTGGCGCCCCGGTTGGCCAGAGGGGGCATGTGTGCATGTTTTTGTGAGGGTAGCTCCCATTAGCTACCCAAGGGAACATGGGGAGAACATGCAAACTCCACACAGAAAGGCCCTTTCGCCAACCCCACCCATGGTGTGGGCACTGAAGTCATGGGGGAACTAACACGCACTTCAGCACCCACAGCTTCCCCCGGCGGGAATCGAACCCAGGACCTTCTTGCTGTGAGACCGCTGCACTACCAGCTGCGCCACCGTGCCCCGGCAGCATGTTTATTTAAGATAAAAGTTCACATCAGAATGGAAAACTAGGATCTTTCTCCTCCTCTGGCGGCTACGTCATTTCTTTGTCTGTAGCTTTTAGAAGCTGTAAATGATAGATCGATAGATAGATACTTTATTGATCCCTAGGGAAATCCAAGGATTGTAAATTGTACATAGAATAATTCAACAAGCTAACAGATCAAAGGTGTTGGGTTTTTTTTCTTCTAAAAATTACATTGGAAACTTTTTTATTTTAACTTGTAGCTTTGTGGGGTGAAGAAAAAAATACTTGTCCTGCTCTTCAATGCACTTTTATGTAAAGAGATGGATGATTTTGGACACGCAGTCGCATACATGAAGGGGATTTACTTATTTCCTCTTTGGTTTTTCCTTGAAAAAAAAAAATAGTTCTGTGCATGAACATGGAGCTTTAAAAAAGAAAAAAAAAAAGTTTACCTACCTACTACAGTTTTGGAGAAATGTCAGTATTTGGTATTTTGTGTCATCTTTCTGCAGCGGGAACATTTTGTCAATTCACTGAGTGCCGACAGGTATTTCACCGTCTATGAACTCACGCCCACTGTCTCGCAAATTTACCTAAATTAGTTACTGAGTGATCCAACTCATGAAGAGCGGATGCAACATTTAGGAGCGTCTTGGTTCCAGACCTCCAGAACCTGACTGGCTTCCACGCTTCAAAATTTATTTTTTTTAAATCTAAAGGGTTTATTTGATTTCATACTACATTTTACTTGGATGCTGAAACAAGAAGGGTTTAGTGCAGGGGTTCTTAACCTTTCTGACCTTGGGGCCCAATTTTTTCAGTACAGAGTGGCCCGAGGCCCGTTAAATATTAACACTGTATAGCAGCGAAGGTCCAGAACATCATAATAAATATATATATATACATATATATATATATATTCAAGTAGCCTCATAGTTGTATCAACATCTGCATCTGACTGTTATATTAAAAAAGTACATATTTGCCCATTAACATGTGTAACTTCAATTACACATTTTTTTCTCTTAAAAATAAAATAAATAAATAAGATTTTATTTTATTTTTCAAATGCTATCTTATTTTATTTCTTTACCAGCAGTTTGAATTTCCCCTTTTCTTTGTTAATTGTCTCAACACATTTTTATAATAAATTAATATAAACACATCTTAGCAATTTAAAAGTTTTGCAGTTTTTCTTTCTTCCCCTTAATCTTATGCCCTCACTTTCTGTCGTTCAGTGAGAGAACTGAGCTCTAATTTCTCCTGTCAGGACTTTAAATCTGGGCTGGATGGTGTCAGGTTCTCATGCACATGAGAAGGTGCTCATTGATGAACCTGGAACGATATTTAGTTTTAATTATGTTCATTGTGGAGAAAGCTGCTTCACAGCTGTATGTGGACCCAAACATGTTTAAGATGGTCAGCTTATTTTCTGTGACTTCAGTTCAGACTTGAGTGGATATGTTTGATGAAAAACTTTGTGTTTTGTTTCAGTGGCGTTTTACTTTCGCACTTTGAACGCCACAGTCTCTGAACGTATGAGACACTGGTTTTGTCCCAGTGGGAAGACTGAACCAGGATGAATCTGTCCATTCCGGGTTGAACTTCCCTTTCCACCTGTTAGGCTTCTCATCTCTGTAAGAGTCAAGCTAATTACTTACTAAGTAACTTACTAAGTTTTATTTACATTAATAAGTTGTCAGGACTGCGCGTGTCGGATTTCATCCGAGCCTGATCAGCTGAGACGGCCGGGCAGAACCCGCAGCTCTCTGGCCGCTGCAGCAGAGTCACTTTCCGATGCTTTTGCGAGCCCGAACAACAGTCCAGTCCAGCAGACACATCTACATGTACAATCCTTCAGCAGTAACGATGGAGCCCACCGCCCGAGCGGCACCGACCTCCCCGGCTGCGCGGACGAGTCAGGATAAATGATCACGCCGCGCTCGCTCGCTCTGGGCGCAGACCCAAGTAATCGATCCCTGATCCTGGCGGATCTAAACCTACTCTGTGCAAAATGAAGGATTTTCTCTATAAATACACACCATTTCTCTTACTATTACACCTAAAGCTAGCTGAGGGTCTTCTTCTCCTCATTTGGTCGGGAGTTGCTATGCAGTCCCGCGGCCCCCGCGGCCCACACGTACAAAACTGAATTTTTTTCGCGGCCCACTAGATGGCGCTCGCGGCCCAAGTGTGGGCCGCGGCCCTATGGTTAAGAATCACTGGTTTAGTGGATATTAAAAGCCTGCTGAGTGTTTGAGGTAACACCCCTATTTCTATGAGGCTGATTTCAAACATTTAGGTTGTTAAAGCTCTTAAAACTTTGCCAAGTTAAACTTTTTTAGTTCTTTATCAATTCATTTGTCCAGGCCAGTGAAAGTAAAGGCATCATGCATGTGAATTACACCACAAAACTTAAGTGCTCAAGTGTTTAATGTTCCTGAATTCAGATCTGCAGATTAATCGCTAATCAGTAGCCCCTTTCACACAGCCAGTTCGAGGCGGGAACGTTGCGCCTTTAAGCCGCCTCGCTGTTCTGTGTGAAAGTCACGGAGGCGGAATGGGGGGGCCAAGTGGCCCCACCAATAAGCCGGCAGCGGAGGTAGTCACAGAGCCGAAACGGGGTCTGTGTGAATGACACAGCCGGCATGCCGGCATGCCACTAGACGCTGACGCTGTCGTCACGCCTCTGATTGCGGAACGCCGGCATGCTGTGTGAATTTACAGACGGGAGCGGCGTTATGCCGGCGTTGTATGGTTCTGTGTGAACCAACAAAGGCGGCGTATTGGCAGGACTTCTTTACACCAATATTGCGGAATCTCTGTGTGAAAGGGGCTAGTGTCTCTGTCGTCTTTTCCCTCTAACAGTTTTTGTGCATATTAAGTTAGCAAGTATCAGATTACCTGCTATTACGGGCTCACGGTCTGGAACTGCTGCAGAAACACCTCTAGCCAGCAGCTGACCGCTAAAACGACGTGATGTCGCGTGGACTTTTGGTGTCCGACTGCGCTGCAGGGCTGTTTTAGCCGAACGGCTCCTCCGCGTGACACTGGTTTTTCTTCTAGTGGTCCTCGTTTCTTTTTTTGTGCTTTCATGGCACGAGGGCTTCTTCCCTGGCGTCGTCCCCTGATGTTTATGAAGAGCAAGGCACACGTGAGGCACTGGTGGTGGAGATGAACAGTCTGCAGCTTTAGGCTAAAGAGACAAAACAAAAAGGAAGGTGTGAAGTGTGGGAGTTGAAAGAGCTGATCATATAACACCAGAAACATCACATTACATTTTTGTGTTTTTGTTTACTTTCCCAAAGAGAAAAAAGGGCAGTAAAAGCAAAGCTCGGTGTCTCCAAATAATCCATACACAAAAATATATATATAAAACGGTAAATCAGTTTTCCTATTAGTGTCACTGTAATCAAATACGATGCCTCACTGAGAGGACATCGTATTCACTTGTCATTAAGCTGCAGCCAGTCAGCATACAGTATAATTATGAGGTAACTAGTTTCCCCCGATATCTTTATTCCTTATTAAAGCTGGTGATCATTGATCTGCTGTGACATGATACAACAGATTTCACACCTGGCTTATTACTTATTTAACACCTTTATATTTGCAAACATCTCAACAACTATATTTACTGGTAGTCCTATTTGATGGGAGCATCCATTTGTCCTCGTGTGTGACACAGAATATTAAAGTAATTTGTTATTCTGTGTTAAAATAAAGGTAATGCATGAGATTATAGCATAAACGTGATATTACGCATTACTGTTATAAAGCCAGAAAAAATGAAGACTGAACACAGAAATGATTACTTTTCACAAATTAAAAAGAGAGTTCATCAGTCTGTCCGTATCCAATCAGCTTGTTCACAGCAGGCTTTTGTTGCCAGTGTTCTTGTCTCGTGCTCACTAAGTGGTAGATTTTTAAATTTTTTAAAAAGTTCTTCATAGTAAAGCTGAGTTTTTATCCCATCTATTTGATGTTCTTCCTGTGTGTGTTGTATGATGCTTTGAGTGGTTAAATCAAGCTTGAATGATCTGTGTCATCTGCTCTGGAGTCCATGTTTGGTGTTCCTTAGGAAAAGGTGAAACGATACAAAACCCTCTGATTTACTGCAGAGCCACCGATTACCTGTGATGTGTCCCACAAAGTTAGAACGATATATATATTTGCAGGTATGCTGGGTTTAAAGTTTTATGTTTCTAATACTGCCCGTTTTGTGTCGTCATGGGAACCGTTATGCATTCAGGTGATTAAGTGCAAACAAGTGCATGCGCTGAGCTTTATACTTAGATATAACAAGCTCAAATTCAGGAGCAAGTTGCATGTTACTGCTGCTTTTTTTCCCCTTGCATAAAACAGATTCAAGATTCAGACTCAAATAATCAGTGTTTAAAAGTCACAACTCACCGTTAGTCGGCTGCTGTGCTTCAGAGGGGAATGTCCTCTGATCAACAGGTCTGGATGTTCAGCTGATGAAGGAGGCTCCAACCCCAGTATCAACGCCCCCGAGGAACCGTGATGAATCTTCACCGCTGAACTGTTTTCTCTGGTTTGGATTCCTGCACATTTCTGCATGGCGTCCATCACCTGGAGCTCCTCTTTGTAGCTGGAGGAGGAGCTGCTGCAGCTGCTACAGCTGCTGCTGCTGCCCGTTCGTTTAAGTTCTGATGGTGCCGTTACCTGATTTGGACTGTGAATCCACTTTTGTTGTTGTGGGAGGGTTACAGACCCATCTAGCACAGCAGGGAACTGGTCCCAGATGCTGGTTGTGTTTCTGCCTTCCTTCTCCTGCACAGATCCCGTAGGTGAGGCCACTGATGAGGCAGCAGGAGAGGACTGACAACTGGATTGCTCTTCTTTCCAGGACAGCTCGGAGGGCGTCCGACCAAAAGGCACTTCAGAGGCAGCACTTGTCTCGTCTTGCGTACAAACAGAGGCAGCAGTCGGGGCACTATCTGCACTGGAACAAGCCCGGAGCTTCCCCCCACCCCAGGGGGAAGACTGGTTAGTGGGCATGGCACAGCCTACAGGAGACACGGTTACTTCTGCGGGGCTCCCGGGGGGGTAGTGTCAGAAAACAGATTAACAGTCGAGACTCCTCCTGGCTCCCTGCTCAGAGTGTTTCTTCAGCAGGAAGGACTTTAAGATGTCAGCTCCACATGTACGGACAACAAGTTCTGAGTGAATCCTGATCAGCAGCACTCATAACTGCCACCACAGGTGCAGCGACAGCAGCACAATAGTCAGACCTTTCACCGGGGAAGCAGGTCAGCAGGTCTGCATGATCTCCTCATGGAGAGTCACAGGAAGCTCTGAGAGGCAGAAACACGCAGCTAAAACAGGACAGGTCTCTGGTGAAGGCCTGAGCTAGAGTCCTGAGGACTTTAGCTGAAGCAAATGGGGTGAGAAGACGACTCTCCCTCGTCTGTTTAAATGCTAGAAGGAATGTGACTGCTCATATGAATGACACAGGTCTCAGAAGAGAAAATGGACAGCGGTGTTGTGTATTTCTCTGTCACCTCAACGGGAAACTGCCATTTTCCAGACCTGAAACAATTTAAGAAGAGAAGCAAAGTTAGTCAGAGAAACCAATCTGGTGATACCACTGATCACATTTAAACAATACAGATCAATTAATCAAGCAAAGTGCTTTGTTTTTTTCCCTTCTCCCATCTGGCACTAATCGAACATGACCAGTGAACGTGCAAAGCAGTAACACATTTTTTTTTTTTGCACGAACTTGGATATTGTAAGACGTCAGGAATGGTATGCACAGACTGCACAATGATGACCTGTTGTGTCGTAGATTACAAACTGATGCAGATGTAGGATTGGATCACCAGAAACAAAACATGAAACTGAACAGCTTTGTTGCTGCTTATACGCGTGCTAAAAACAAGCAGGGAAGGAGAATGTGGTCCTGGTCGTGATTTCAGGCAAGAAGCCAAATTTGATACTTTTTCTGTATCTATTCTGCTGAGGATCTAAGCGGCTGAGTCGGCTGTATCTGACATCATCACACTACAGGCCACCGATTGGTCGGGGGGTTGGAGTCAGACGTCTGAGTCAGGATGTGACATCAGTGAAAGAGACTCTGACGGCTTCTTGTTCATTTTATTCAACAGGCAATGGCAGCGCAGAAGTCTGTTTGGTGATCCAACTCTGAGGTGCAGATGTTCATAAACCTGGTGCTGAGGAGAGAATTAAATAGGGATCTAGACGGGCGAGAAGGAACGACCAGATCCACCAGGAGCTCTGTCACTTCATAGCTGCTCGCGGCTCCAGCTGACTATTTAGCAGCGCCAAGACAAGCTAGAAAAAATTGAAAAGCGCCACCGCTTGAAGTTTCTCTCACTCTCATTTTTTAACTTGATATCGAACACAAGTCACAGACCCAGCAGCACATCTATCATCTCCTCTATTATCTACATCTTTAGTGTTGTTTTCTCCGTTTAGATCACACAATCAAATACTCCTACATCTGCTCCAGGTGCTGAATTGTTATGGAAAAGAAACCAGGCCGAGTTGAGTTGAGCAGAGCTGAGTAGGTACTAGTGTAAAAGTGCCATTAGTCTTCTTTCAGGCGGGTCAAGAGGGGCCCTTTGACAAGTCACTGCCCTTGGCACGGGATGCAAGTTACCCGCCCATGTCTGATGATTATCATCAACAAGTATTAGTTTTGAAAACACACACATCTATCTATATATCGTGAAGCTTGATTCTTTCTTTTACGGTTTTGTTGTTTTTGTAATTTTAAAGGAGTCATGCTGGGTTGCATTACTGCGTCCTTTAAAACTGCATTTTAATTGGACAGTCCTAGGATATCTAGCACAGTTAATCTGTCTATATACACACACATCATGACCAACCATCCACATCTTAAGAAACAATATTTGCTACTATCACCAGATCTGTATCCACTTTTGAGCAAAATATTTTGCAACGACTTTATAATTTATAATATACCCATACCTCTATTTATAGTAGTATAAATATACTACGTACCATAATATACTCATACATTATAATATACTCATACTACTATACTATATACACTCATAGCCTACAGTGATTTAGAATATATTTACTATTAAATGTATAATATACATACAATTTGCACAATAATCACAATATATACCTCGGAGAGATCATAACTTCCTTCTGAACCACAGCTGCTTCAGTCTCCTTTTAAAACCTGACACCTTGTTTATTGCAACTATACACGGGGGAGATGGTTCCAGTGTGTGACTGCTCTATACATTACTGTTTTTTGAATTACGCTATATAAATAAACTTGCCTTGCCTTTTAGAGCAAGTGTGAGCCTGAAACCCCCACTGAAGACCTGAGCTGAGGCTGTAGCCCTGTCTGATCACTCTCTCCAGCAGAGCTGCTCCAGCTCCCTGGTCTGAGGGTGAGGGTGCTCGAGGCTCCAGGTGTTCTCTTCCACCCCCCAACCCTAAACCCTAAACCCTAAGCCTGGCTTTAGCTCACACACAAACCTCAAGTTCACCAACATACCGACCTTAAACCACCAGGCCACGGCGGCTCTTCAACAGCCATGCACCCTCCACACCGACCGCCGACTCAGCGGTTAAGCCTGAAATATGGTTCCGCGTTAAATCGACGCAGAGCCCACGCCGTACGGTGCGCGTCGCCGCGTACCCTACGGCGTAGGTTCTGCGTCGGTGTAACGCGGAACCATAAATCAGCCTTGTCTAACCGGCACATCTGCGTTAGCTTAGCCAGCCGACCACCGTCTCTGGCGCTAAAACGCGCGACACTTAAACCCGAGCTGCTAAAGCCGAAACAAACTAAAGAAAATGACACTTTTTATCAGTCACTGAAAACACACTCTGATCAACTTACTCTCCCGTGTTGTTTCCAGCGTGTTAGTCGGTATTTCTGGCGAGTTTCTTTGGTGGAGTTTCCTACGTTGCGGAGAAACGAGCCGTAGAGTGGGAGTGAGACCTCTGCTCCTGCTCGGAGATCGTCTCCTCCGCGGCTCTTCTTCTGCTGCTGTACGTTCACGGAGGGGCGATGTCGCCACCAACCAAACTGTTTTATTTTATCACAAAAACACCTTTCAGTTATGTGATAAAGATTCACGCCATTGTCATTGGAAAAATAAATTAAGAAATAAAGTTCAAATTGAGAACTTATAATAAAAGGAAAAGAAGAAAATGCGAGAATATGAAACATACAAAATTAAAAAGCAAATGAAGGGGAAAAGGAAACACACAAAAAAAACTGGCTCTGCCGTCCAGACCGGTGTTCTGCCAATTTCTGCTCCCTGCCGAGAAATGCTACTTTGTGGTTCTGCGCATGCGCACAGTGGATTTTCAAAGTTTGATTGCCACGCCAATCATTTCTTGCACGATGTAAAATTGATAATATGGGATGTTGAGTATTTGATCCTTCAAAATACACTACCCATGACATGAATTGCATTACATAAAGAGATAAAGAAGAAAAAAAGAGAAAAAAAACTACAATTCTATCGCTTCATTTGATATTCATTCAGTCATTCGCCTTTATTTAAACAGGCAGGTCATTAATAACACATTCTTATTTACAATGACGACCTGGCAAGATACAAGGACCACTTGGAGGGGAAAAGGAAGTGGGGTAGGGAGTAAAACACAGTAAAAGTGTAGCTCTACAAAAGGTAGAAAACCATTAGGGAGCATTTTTTGGCAAAGCAGCAGAAAAGGCCCTGGCACCCCACATCCCTTCACTCTCATTTCTTCCTGCATTAATGACTCCCCCTTGTAAACCCTATTTATTTATTTAACTTTATTTACTTATTTGTTTATTTTTGACTGTATTCCTCTCCTTAAAAAAACAAAAATGTAAGGCAAGGCAAGTTTATTTGTATAGCACAATTCAACACAAGGTGATTCAAAGTGCTTTAGATCAACATTAAAAGGAGCAAGACACAATTAAACAGTAAATAACAAATAAAATTAAAGCTGCAAACAGCGATGAACGGGCCCTCGCACCCTTGTGCATGTTCAGGCGTGCTGCAGTGGAAGTGCTTGTATGACTTGCATGTAGATTCTTCAGGCCTGGACATTTAGCGGATGACACCAGCCACGACTCCCTATATCAAACCATTCAAAAGTTATGGCAGAAAGTAGGAACTATCAGATATGGACCAATCAGATGAAGGGGCGGGGCTTATTTGCAGAAATTATGTTCAAGGACTCAAAACCGAGTCCGATGACACCACCCACGAGTCTTTATGTCAAACCATTCAAAAGTTATTGCAGAAAATCGGAACTATCGACCAATCAGAAGAAGGGTTGGGGCTAATTTGCACCAATTAAGGTGAAGGAGTCAAAACCGAGTCTAATGACACCACCCACGACTCTGTATGTCATACCATTAAAAAGTTATGGCAGAAAATAGGATCTATCAAATATCGACCAATCAGAAGAAGGGGCGGGGCTAATTCATGCCAATGAAGGTCAAGTACTCAAAACCGAGTCTGATGACACCACCCACGACTCTCTATGTCAAACCATTCAAAAGTTATGGCAAAAAATAGGAACAATCACATATCGACCAATCAGAAGAAAGGGCGGGGCTAATTCATGTCAATGAAGGTCAAGTACTCAATACCGAGTCCGATGACACCACCCACTTGTCTTTATCACAACCCGCTCAAAAGTTATGGCAGAAAGTAGGAACTATCAGATATCGACCAATCAGATGAAGGTGCCTGGCTAATTTTCACCAATTATGTTCAAGGACTCAAAACCGAGTCAGATGACACCACCCACGACTCTCTATGGGAAACCATTCAAAAGTTCATATCACATATGGACCAATCAGAAGAAGGGGGGGCGCGCTTCTTTGGCGTCTAGCGTCGCCACAGTAACAGTTTTGACTGAGAAAAGTAATGCATGTCGTCGCAGGATGGAGACGCACATTTTGATGTATAACACACCTGGGTGCACGTTACGGTTCGGGCCGTATTAACTGCCGAAGGAATGGCATAAATTGCGCCAAAATTACACAATTAATTTTAAAATGTCCGACTTCCTGTTAGGTTTCGGCCATGGCGCCAAGAGGCTTTTCTTTAAGTTCTAACTAAGTGACTAAGTTCTGACTAAGTGTTCTTTTCTTTAAGTTATGATGATGATGATACAGGTGTGTACCGATTTTCGTGCATGTACGTCAAACCGTATTGTGGGGCTTGAGGCACAAAGTTTTCTAGGGGGCGCTGTTGAGCCATTAGGCCACGCCCATTAATGCAAACCATTAAATATCATATTTTTTGCCAGGCCTGTCTTGCGTGCAAAATTTGGTGACTTTTGGGGTACGTTTAGGGGGGGAAAAAGGCCCTCCTTTCGTCGGAAGAAGAAAAAAACAAGGATAAGGATAAGGAAAAAAATTCCTACAGATACAATAGGGCCTTCGCACTGTCAGTGCTCGGGCCCTAATGATAAGAAAAGAGGTAAAATAATAAAAAGCACAAGGTAAAATAATAAAAAGCACAAGTTGTTAAAAAGTAAGGGCAGTAGAGTACTGCCCTTAGTAATTAATTTAAGAGTACGCTTCAGTAAACAGTAATGTTTTTAGGCCTGATTTAAAGGAGCTGACAGTTGGAGCAGACCTCAGGTCTACAGGAAGTTTGTTCCACTGGTGAGGAGCAGAATAACTTGTAGAACACCATCATACCCATACACACACCGCACACCTGCATACATACATAAGCGCACTCATACACGCACACACCTGATCAAAATCTGTTCAAAAACATTGACACTGTTGTTCTGTACCATTTCGTTTGACTGTTTGTCTTGTTTGTTTTGTTGTGTAAATAAATAAAAAAAAAGAAAAGTGAGAAGTACTAATACAAACTTCAAGGTCACAAAAACAGACTGTTAAAAAAAAGACAACTAACAATATGCAACAGTGAAAATAAAAAAATAAAAAACGAATGATGTCGTGGATTTATGTAGATTACATATTAGAGTATACATTAGAAATATAGAAATATATAATACTCACCTTGTTAATGCATGGGCTCCCTAGCAGCCACCAGAGGGCGCCCAAGGTACAAGATCAGCCTCAACAAACGGTACCGCCTCTGCATTTGTGTGCTCCTAAATAAACATTGACCGACGTATAATTAAAAAAAAAGAAAAAAAGTGAGCTTACAAAGAAGCATTTTCTGAGTTTTCTTTTAAATTTTTTACGTTTAGAAACTGGTCATTTCTGATTATCTTTTTAAAAGTAATTTCAATAGTTTATAATGTCATACTTTGTCACATAATGTCACAAGTGATTTTTGAGTTTTTAAAACCAGAAATGAAGATGTTTTTTGCACTTTAAGGTCATCTTGGTAATGAACCTATAACCGTAGCAAAAATTATATTAGCCAACTAGGTTTATTTTTATAGCTCAACTTGAATTTGAACTTCTCATTCACAAATCTGGCCTGTTTTTCTCTTAAAGTGTAACAGACAAATGCATTGCCACAAACTCTATAAAAGATTTTGAGCTCCCCATTGATGCTGGAGTTTCACAAAATAGAGGGCTCGAATCAGAATTTCACAAAGGGCTGCCAAAAAAGTCAAAAACAGCCCTGTGCATGCTGAATGATTAAAATAAACCAATATATTCATTCATTGAGTTTCTTGAATGCACTAAAAACTATCACCGTGTAAGGATTGGAGTCTATCCCAGCTGGAGGAGTCAGCCCTTTGGGCCAGTAATCCACACTGAGTGAACAATGTATGATGATAATTCTGAGCAAAGAATGCATCAGATATCTAAATTTGCAGGACCTTACGATATACTTCCAAAAGCTTTGCATTTAAAGTTAAATGTACTTTAGGCTATGTGTCAAGTTACTATAGGAAGCATGAATGCAGAAAATGCATATCTTTGTTCATGTTTACCAAAAAGTTTATGCAAAACTACAGCTTTCCCAATAAAAAAATCACATAACACACATTTTAAAGTCAATTAGTATCAGACAAAATTTGTTCAATAAAATTCAAAAAATAAAATGGGGCAGTGTCAGAAAACAATCTTCTGGAGAATCACATTGAAAGTATGCAGCCTTTGTTGCAGCTTAACGCCATAAACTCCAACAGCAACACTTAAAAACTTGCAAATTTGCTAAACTAAGTTTGTTCCTAAGGACTGAATGAGTCTCTTAGCTGGGACGTAATGTTTGATTTGGTTCAACGTCAAAGGGAATATTTCTTTCCAAAAGAAGAATCTAAACTACTCTAAACACCTTTTCTTCAGTCCCACTATTTCTTTCATCAAGAAATGCACTGCCATAACACTTGAATTCATTTATTTGTAGAGCACCTATTCACGACAAAACTCAGCTCAAGGAACATTAAGCAGAAAGTCCAATTGCAGTGCAGTCCGTGTTAATAGGGTCCAGTTCAGTCAACGTATACATTCCAGTTCATCATAATCCATCCATAATCCAATTCATTCCAACTGAGTCCAAATTCAAAATCCATATGTTATAATCCATATTTAATTTATTTAGCATGAAAAAGCTTTGCTAAGGAGCCCAATAGATTGCAGCCCCCTTCTTAAGCAAGCAGTAGATTAGTCCAGGGATCTCAAGATGACAAGAGGTGTAGCAGTGAGGCACAACATGAACCAGAACTTCCTGTTTCAACTTTCATACAGAAGTCACTCTGTAAGGTCCAGTTTCCCAGTAAAACCAGCGACTGCAGCTGTCCCGTCCCTGAGGCAACAAGTCAGTCCCAAACATCACACTTCCACCGCCGTGCTTCACCGTTATAAGGCTGTTTCGTCTGTTTTTATGTGCTCTAATAAAATCTACTGTGTTTGAGTGTCTTATCCCACCAGGCTTGGTCTTTATCACCGACATTCTCACATTTTGCTGTTACTTCCCATTACCTGCAGACCCTGTGAGGAGGTTTTGGATTCAAAATTCACTCTGTGGATTCAAAGTTTCCGCTCAGGTCTGGACACTTCTGTGTCAATTTTGAACCATCGGAAGTTGTTTGAAATGTTATTTTATTTTTTAAAAATATTTTTATCCCCGACTTTTTCCCATTTTATCACCCAGTGCAAGTTAGTTCTGGGCATTGCCATCCTCTACCAACCCCACGGCCCTGCACTGAGCTCAAGTCTCCTTCTTAACCTGAGGAGTGAGCAGGCCGCTTCTTTTGACCAGACAGTGTGGGGCTTCTCTGGCCGGACGTAGCGCGTGGAAGGATCACGTTATTCAAGCCAGATCCCCAACCCCATCAAAACACACTGGTGTCATTTAAGGTGCCTACTGTAGTTTCACCTTAGTCCCCGGGACCAACAGCATTCATTCCTTGTAGCAGCTGTTCAGCAGCTCAACGGAAGGTCATGTTTCCAGATAATTATTCTGAATGTCAAACGATACATTTGTTCGTAATCAAACGGAAAGAAATCCTCTTTAAGGTTATGTACTTCTGTCATCTGCCCAGTAGAGGGCACCACAGGAAGTACACATCTTTATTTCTCTCCTCCAGTTTCCTTGCATCCTATCCTCCTTGTGTTGCAATTGCTTTTCTCTCTATTCTTCCCTTTTTCCTTCTCAGGCTTTCCTCTGATACTTTACCCATCTTTGTTTTTTCCACCTCCCGTTTCTGTCTCTCTTTTCTCTCCTACTTCCTTCTCTCTTTTTCTCGTGTTCTTCATGTTTCCTCTCCTTTCCTCTTCCCCCTTGCCATCCTTTCCCCCTTTTCGCCACTGTTTTTTTCCTCTTATCACCGTTGCTCTCCTTTTCTTTCTTCCCCCTTTTCCATCTTTCTTTCTCCTCTTTCCTTCTTTATTTTTCACTCCCATTCCTTTCATTTTTCCTCCAAATGTTTTTTTCCCCTCTTCCTTTCCTTCAGTGAAGTTTGTGCAACTTATTTTTTAAAGAATTTTCTTAACATTTCTCCTTTTGACTTTTTGTCCACCACTTTTCCTCTCATTCATCTCTTTACTTTTCTACACTTTTTCTCTCTTACATCTTCTTGTCCCTCTGTTTTCCTTTCCTCTCAGTCCGTTTCTGGTCCAGTTTCTCTTTTCACTTCTTCAGACTTTTGAACATTTCTTCCTATCTCTCACCTTCATCCACCCTTTTGTTCTTATCTCCTCTTTTGTCCAATCCTTCTCTCCTATTTAATCATCATTTGTCCTTTCCATCCTTTCTTTTCCTCTCTGTGGCATGCCAGTGCTTGCAGACAGAGGAGTTGTGTGCGTGTGTGCGTGTGTGTTTGTGTTTGAGCGTGTGAGTGTGTGTGTGTGAGAGAGAGAGAGAGAGAGAGAGAGAGAGAGAGAGAGAGAGAGAGAGAGAGAGAGAGAGAGAGAGAGAGAGAGAGATACAGATAAAGAGAGCAGCAGACTGTAGCTGAGCAGCCAGTTGATCAGCAGCAGCTTCTCTTGCTGGAAGCAAACCTGCCGGACAAACCAGACTTCATGTTTGGAGACCTCAGGAAAATCTCCCGAACCATCAGAGCAGCTTGAAGCTGCTTCAGAAGAAGAAAAGGAGTCAATCACGAAAAGACAAAACAAATTTTAAAAAAAGAAAAAAAAACTGCTGCCTTTGGGAATATATTTTCTTTTCAAAATTTCAGAAGAAGGCAGGAGAAGTGAAGAAAGAAGGGACAAGGTTTCATTGCAGAATTACATAAAAGAGCATGCTGGTGTCTACTGCTTCCACTCGGATGCAAAGAGAAGAAGAGATCAAGGATAAACAAAGATGAAAATAAAGACCTTCATAGAGGAAAACTCATCACTTGCAAGTTTGTTTCAAATTGAAGAAAGTGTCAAAGAAAAAAATTATCTGCTGTCAACTGAGGAAAACTGAAGGAAAAGTCAAGACTTACAGTAATACTTTATCTGAAATTCTCAGAAACAAGGTAACAAATATCAAAACAGCTCATGATCTTTGTACAAATAGAAGGAAGAGTTCAAGGAAATAAAAGAAAACTGGAAGGAAGTGAAAAGTGCACGGTACCAAAAGGGCATTGCTGAATACAAGAAAAGAAGGAAAATAAATATTTGAAAGGAAGGTGAGCAAACAGGACAAGGATATCTGGAGGCGTAAAGTTTAAGGATACAACAGCAGAGCTGCAGAAAAGGATGAAACAGGACGAAAGGGGAGAGTAGAAAAAGAGAAGCACAAGAAGGAAAAATCCCATCAAGAACCAAAAACAGGAATAAAGAGTTCCCAGTGAAGACCAGCTGGATTACAAGTGGAGATGCAGCTGCCGGTGCTTCTCGCAGCGCTGCTGTCCGCCCTCCGGGCCGCGGGCTCCGTGGCCCCGGGCTCCGCGGCCCCGGGCCGGCTGGAGCGCTGGGTCCGCTCAGGGCTGCAGTCTCTGCAGTGGGAGCAGCTGGAGCGCTGCCTGCGCTCGTCCTCCGTGTCCGAGGCGGAGTGCAGGCGGCTGGCTCACCTGCCGCTCTCCTCCGTGGCCGTGTACGCGTCGGAGCCGCGCAATGCTGCAGGTGAGAGCCGGTGGTCCCGCATCACCCGCATCACCCGCATCACCCGCACCAGCATCCACATGATGCTCACGCGGTCAGGATAAATGATAACTCAATGAACAGACTCTGACTTATCTGGACACTCTCTCTCTGAAATAAAATACTTTAGTTCGATATGACAACAAAATTATTTAAAAACAGATATAGGCTAAAACATTCATTAAAATCTTTTGGATTTTTTCACCGCAGGAATTTTTTTCCTCCTATTTTTTAATGTTGTGTCAATGTTTTCACAGGGATTTTAAAGTTATAACGCATTTATGGATACCTTTATTTTGTTAAGCCATAATTATCGCACCTTTTCACTTAGTAAATGCTTACATTGGAGCTCTGTTTTCGATGGCCATGTTCATTTTTTTCCCAAAAAACTTTAACGGGACATAATTTGTGATTATTTTATAATTCCTCTCTTTTATTTTGTAATGCCAATTTTTTTTTTATTGAAGTTTTGTTTAATGGAACAAATGATATTACTCATATTTTTCAGGCCCTTTCATTTTGTAATGCCACATTTATTCAATGGATTTTTTTTAATACATTTTTTGTAACTACAAAATGTTATTTCCATGATTTACATTGAAATTGAAGGCCTGGTTGTCTGACTGAGTTCTGGATCAGATCGGCTCAGATCTCTGATCCAAACCTGAATTAAGTATGTTAAGTTTTAGAAATGTTTATATTTGGAAATGTTTAAATATTCAAATATGTGTCTGAATTCCAACCATCTCACAGCTATATTTGAGTATACTTACATACTATTTTCATTGCCATATTTTAAAGGTTTTATTTATTCATTTAACATTACTTTAATGACATTCATTTGTACAAGACTACATACTTACTAAATGTTTAAATCATCCTCAAATGTATGTAAAAGTTTATTTATGGAGTTGATTAATAGAGAAACCTAATACATGAAGGAACTAAATGACATCGGAGGGCACAAATTACAAAAGTTTTGTTTCCACCCTCCAACTATAATGTGCATAGCTTGTAAAAGTGTCACCCTGACCATCAATAATAATTTTTTGGTCACTTTATTTAAGGCTCATCACCATAATTGAAAGCCACCGGATTGTAGTGTCTGTGTTGTTGATGATCCCAGTCGTCTGTAGCAGCAAACATCTGTGCTTCCACATCTGTCCTTCAGACAAAGTTCTGGCCATCCTCCCGGACTCTTCAAGCGGGATGCTGAGCTCCAAGTTACGCGGAGGCCTGGGCGTCGGGCGGATGCTGAACAGAGGGGAGTCTCTCCACAGACACCAGCAGCCTCTGGCCAACTCCATGACCCACGATGCCGTTCTGGTGCTGGACCCCAGCCCTGGGGAGAACTTTGGACACCCCGTGGTCCTCTTCTACGTGGATATGAATGTGACCAAGAAGAGATGCTCCCACCTGGATGGCATTTACTTGGGTAAGAAAGACGTCTCATTTCTATTTCTTGATTGTAAATAGTAATTCGTCCAGTCCATTCCTACGGGTGTGATGGAGAGTCAGAGAGCACATGTGAGTACAGTCTCTCATTCATGACGAGTGGTGTGTTGGCCTCAGAATTGCACCTCTGTCTTTCTGAGTTTCTTGAGCCGCAATGTTCAGCTCTCACTGGAGGACCTTGCAGGCAGCTGTGAGGCAGCTAAGATGAGAATCAGGATCTCCAAATCTGAGACCACGGTTCTCACTCAGAAAAGGGGAGACTGCTGTCTCCTTGGGGAGCAGGTACTGCCTGAGTTGGAGGAGTTTTGTTCAAAAGTCAGATAGATATGGAGCAGGAGATTTAGAGTCAGATTGTAGATTTTGGCATATGAAATAAGTTTTTCTTCAGGATGGTGGCGGGAGAAGTTTCATCATCCAAAAGACACCCAGAGCAGAATCTCTGCTCTTCCATAACAAGAGAGTTGAGGTGGTTTGGGTGCCTGGTTTTGAACCATTAACATGTTCTTGCAGAGGTGATTTGGGCATGTCCAACCAGAAGCAGCGTCAGGGACAGATCCAGGAGACACTGGAGATGTTATATCTCATCTTGGAGCATTAGGAGGTGGTTTGGTGCTACTCGCACTGCTGCCTCCACAACCCAAACACAGATAAACAGAATTTAATGGATGGCTGCATGGTGAAAGACTGAAAAGTAAAAAAACAACAGCAACATCTTCTCGGGGCAACATCGCGAGCCTGCGGTTGTGTAAAACAACAGTGGTTGAGCTGCACCTGGCTTTTGTTTTTTAAGATTTTGTGGCTTTATTGACCGTTACGAGATGAGAAAATGGGGTGAGCAAGCTGTCCACCCCCCTCTGTTTAAATGTGAAACCATTCCTACACACATTAACCATGTTTTATGTCTATTCATGATATAATCTACTCTGTTATTGAATCTGTATAAAAATGTAAGATTTAGTTTTATTTGTTTTGTACCAACACGGTTCCATCTCTCAGCAACATTCGTACATCTAACTACAAAAACAATGTTGGCAAAACTTCCAAAACCAAATTTGTAAGTCTTTTTTCTCCTATCATGATGCTTTTTTTTTTTTAACTATCTTTGTTTTGTTCTCCCATCTTGTTTTTCAAGACTTTAGCCAAACTTGTAAAATTGTAAACAGATTTTAAAACCAGTGCAAAAGTGACGGCGTTAGAACAGACTATAACTGGTTTAAAAGACAGACTTGACTAACAACAAAGCAATTTTCCAAGAAGCAAAACGATGGAAGAAATTATATTTATTGACACTTGCCGGATCGGGCATTTGCATGACCCTTCCCATGCACGATGAGTATTTGTTATCATGCATTTTAGAAGTTTGCTTGAATAATGTGATTTTCCTGAACAGCTGGTGAGGGTGGTAGAAATATCCAAGGAGTAAGAAGAGGAAGTGAATAAGGGTGACGAGGAAAAAGAAGTGCTCACTCCTGCAGAAAAGAACTGAAGAGGCAAAAATGTGCAATTCCTCTCAATGTGTGTGCTAAGTTTCGGACGTCCTGCTGTGAAGGAGGTTAGGGCCAGATGTCGAGGTGACTTTGGCCCCACGTTACACGAACATTCATCCCTCAATTATTCATTCGACCGCACACACGGCACGATGCCCCCAGCTGGGTCTTTTAAATGGCTTTTCACTAGCGGCCTGGTTAAAAGAAACCTTCTTCAGACCTCATTTAACCTGCAAAAGAGAGATACAAAACACAGATGTGGGTGGAAGAATGAAAACTAATGCAAACAAAATGGACAAATGGAAAACTGGGAGGGCTCTGGGTGTTTTTAAGCCAAAAAGATTTTCAATTTCATTCTCACAGTTATCTAGAGTCGTCCTGAGTTTGAAGCAGTTGCTGGAGCAGGTGATGAAGGATGAGATGAGGCGTTATGAAAAGTGTACAATCAAAGTGGGTACCACTTGCTTCTTATGTTCATCAAAGCACACATGAATGCACATTACCAGCTAAATACCATAGCCTACAAGTGTCATACAATCATACAATCATAGACCGCATAATAGTCAAGAGCTGGGCAAACCCTTACAGCTCTGAAGTGCTTTTGAAACCTGGTTTCTTTCTCTGCACTGGTGAGAAGAACTGATGCTACCCAACATTGGTTAATCAAAAAATAAGCAAATGAACAGGCCACAAGTGAGATTCATCCTGATGAAATCTGACAAAACTGAAACAAGAAGCGTTTTTAAGTTGGACCGCATTACTTACCCTGGATAAAGAACTTGTGCAGTGTGCAGTGTAAAGGCGTGTTACTGCCGAACTGATGTATGAAGTCGAGTTGAGGTAAGGGGAGTCATGAAGCGTTATTGAGTGCTACCGGGTATTATAATGGCCCTGCTGTGTATTTGGTTGGCCTCGGTGGCTCAACCAACATCTGACGAGCTGGCAGATCCAGCGCTGGGTGTTGGTGATGGAGTGGGTGCCATCCATGCTACCCTGAACCGCTACAGGATTTGTGGAGTGGCTTCCCCACCGAAATCATGCAGCACAAATCAAAACATGACCAGTCCAGTCTTTCTCTGCTATGGGTTTTGACCATGGAGAACTTCTGTCTAAGGCTCCTCAATTTGTTAATTCTCTGAGTTTCGTGTCTTGCATTTTAGTAGCTGCATATTACAGTTCCCATTGTGTGGTGATTTATGGTCTCCTCGGCTTTACGATGAGGAGCTCGCGGACCTCCTTGCGGACAATCAAATAATATGTAGCTAAGCACGGAAAATTACAGTGACACCACCAGTTGAGCATGTGTTTATATAATCTTTCCTGATGAGATACATAAGTCACTATTTGACATAAACATTAAAAGTAAGAAAAAGCCCTTCAGTTAATTGATGTCTTGATTTAAATGAAAGGGATCAGATAAACGGAGGACAAGTGGAGCCAGTTTGCTTGACATTTCATTCCTTACAAATTACTTCCAGCGAAACCGTCAGTTTCATCTGCTGCTGAAGATCTGTGTCGTCCATCTGTGTTTCTGTGTCTCCAGGCGAGGAGTGTTTGACTCTGGCCCTGAAGGGTCGGTGTCAGAACCAGTTGAAGCGTCGCCAGGCCGGCCCGGAGAGGCTTTTTGGTAATGGCCGGCTCACAGGCGGGGCACTGCGGGGCGGCACCGGCGGCAGCCGTCTGCTGGAGCGAGCCATCGGCGGGCTGTGTGAGGTCCACTTCCTGCCGCTGGTGGTCGCAGTCGGAGACAGCAACCGCACTCAGAGACTTAGATGTGTTGGTAGGTGTGATATTCGCAGTGGCCACAAACTTCATAACAGAACAAGCAAACCAAAATTTAGTATTTCTTTTTATTCATTGTTTTGATTTCTTGTGGTATTTCTGTAATATTCTTTACTAAAATAACGCTGTTCTTCTTTTATTATTGTGTTTTCTAAAATGTTTTGTCATTGTGCTTTCATTTTTGTATAGTTTGGTTTATATTGTTTTGTTATACTCTTTTTTTTTCTCGTCTTGGCTTGTTGCCTTTCTCACAAATGGTGTGACATTGTTTCTTTGCCAACTTTATTTATAAAAAAAAATCCCTTCTAAGAAAAGTGCTGAACCAATAAATACATGAAAATATTATCTGCAGTAACTCCGGCTTGGATCAGTTTCCAGCGGATTTGGACGTTTCACTACTAAAAGTCTGGTTGCAGGAACAGTCAGTATGGTTACAGGCACATCTAAATCGAGCTATTGGCAACAACAGGATTTAACTGGAGCTTCCAAGAAATCCAATTTCGCAGAAAGAGAATTGAATTATTGAGTGAGGTGCGTTTGACTCCGCATTCCGCAACGTTAGGTGGCACTACACGCTCTTTCGCGTTGGCATCCTTCCGGTTAGTTAGATCTATTAGTACACAAACCTCTTCAACCTCTTCCTACTAGGAGACCTGTGACTATTGTTATTCCCGCTTCCACGTTCTCGTCACTTCCGGAAGGGGGAGTCCCATCCCAGTCAGTAACTCGGCTAACCTTGGTTTGCGTATACATGCCGGAATAGCTCGATTCAGAACCACATTATCTGGCTCTAATAGCTCGATTTCAAGAACTCCACTTCGGGTCGACTACAGCCGACTAAGTTGTAGGGATGGGAATCAAGAACCGGTTCTTGCTTAGAACCGGTTCCTAGTGTTTCAAGTCCTTGGAATTGTTTGCAAATTTTGTAAACGATTCCATTTCGATTCCATTGGGCACGGATGACGTCATCATGCTTGTTGCGTAGCTAACGCACATTGAGCAGTTTGCGTAAGCCAGCAGTCAATAGTAAATGGTGCCCAAGCAATACAAACGCTCTGGTTACATTTCAGCAATTCAGAATCGTTAAGCAGAATTGAAAATGTAAAATCTTAAAAATCGTATCAATTTCCATCCCTACTAAGGTGTATACATGGCTTTTAAAACTTTGATATTGTGAGGAAACGCTGTAGACACTATGTCTCTCGGCTGGAATGAGAATGTCTCGGACTCCCCTCGGAAGAGCTGGAGGAAGTGTCTGGGGTGAGGGAAGTCTGGGCATCCCTGCTGAGACTGCTGCCCCCGCGACCCGTTAACGGATGAGCGGAAGAAAATGGATGGATGGATGGATATTATGAGGTTTGGAACACAGCAGGCAGACTTGAGCGCAGACGTGATATTAAAGAAGTTTTAATTACAGCTGTTACTGAATAACAATGTAGAAAAGAACTAACAGAAAGAGTTAGTCGGTGTAGGTTTCATGTGGCAACATGAACAGAACAATACTACAGAGTGAGGCTAGAGAGAGACACAGGGTATAAGTAGGGTTGCACACAGCTGAGACACATGAGGAGGACACAGGTGCAGAACATGATGTATGACTCTGGAATCCTGGGAACTGTAGTCAAGGCTGGTGATCAGTATAGTTGGGAAGCTGACTGGGTAGAGCAGGAGGAAAAGCAGGCATGACTAACGCAATAATTGGACTTTCTGTCTGCATGTAAACGTACTCAGTGTTTCTGCTGCAGTCCCATTAGATTTCATTTCAGTGACAGATAATGCATTTCTGTTTCACTGCCACATTTATTTAGATTGGGTCAAAAGATCCAGAAGGACACAAATCAAACAAAGAAGCAGGGTCGGACATTTCTCTTCTTATTTCTCTTCTTCCTGTGCTCTGTATTGAGGAAGATCTTGAGTGTGGGTAAAATTCAAAATAGTTCTTACCTGCAGCCAAGACCACCCACACCTGAAGCCTCTTCAAGCATCCTCCATCTCATGAGAAAAACTTCTGGGAAATTGCTATCTCCCTGTTTGGATAAGCACAGGAAATCCCAGGATAAAATAGACCGTTTGGCATGCTGCAGATATCTGAAGATTAGGAATTCTGTAATTGTTAGTTCAGTTACCTGCACATTCACTCACGTAATCTCTGCTTCAGTTAGGTTTTTGGTTTTGAGCCGAGTGCCTGTCCTGTGTTGCTTTTCTCCTCCTCTGACAGACCACGCAGAGTTTGCCAGGTGCCCTCAGCCGCTGCCCATGAGCTCTTCCAGTCTCCCCGTGTCCAGCTGCGAGCTGAATAAAAACACCCGACGCTGCCACCAGCAGCCGCTGGCCACCCACCTGTCCTGCCGCCTGTACCAGACCTGTGACCACGCGGTGCTCATCTCAGGTACTACTACTACTACTATTACTACTACTGTCATTTAGCAGATGCTTTTATCCAAAGGGACTTAGATCTGACAGAACAACACAAGCAAGAAATCACATAGTAGAGTCCAGCATGGATAAGTGCTGCTCGGACAGCTGTGAGTCCAGCTGGACACAGGTGCTGCCATGCTAGTGCTAAAATGTATTTATTTTTTACTTTTTATGTAGGATTGTTTATGTGTTTTCACATAAAAGCGACAGACTGCATAGAAAATGACAGATTTATTTATTTTCTGGTAAAGACACATCATTTCAGTAGCCATCCATCCATCCATCCATCCATCCATCCATCCATCCATCCATCCATCCATCCATCCATGCATCCGCTCCCACTTGCTCCTGTTTGTAGTCACAGGGATCTGCTGGAGCCTAACTCAGCTCTCTTCAGGGATACTGTCACAAATTGTGTGTTGAGCAGAGGACCCAAATGCAGGAGATTAAGGGCGTCCAACAAAAGTCTTTTAAAGGAGCTTGAGGCCGGATTGTGGCAAGATTTATGAAAAAAATCTGTATACATTTTAAGTTTTCTAGTAATAATGTCAGATGAAGCGTTCCAAACCCAAAAGAATGAGCCCTCTAGTGTATCTCTCCTTTGCCTTGAACAGGCTGTGTGCTGCAAAATGTGCTGCAATTCGGTCCCGAATTTCCCGCGCTGTCCTGCGGATGTGACGTCACATGACGCTGCATGTGCGTTCTCCCCGTTCTCCCGTGCCGGCTTCACTGTTGGCTGCAGTACCCCCAACGGCCGTCGTGGTGAAGGGTGGCGCTAGAGAGTCTCATTTCTTAAAAGGAGCCTCAAGCTCCTTTAACTGAACAAAAATATCTGCGCTAACAGGATCCATAGAAAAACCCACTTCAGGAACACATTTTAAAAAAAAAAGAAAAGAAAAAAAGTACCAACCAGAAAGATTGACTGAACCCGAGAGGGGAGACAGACAGACGAGCAGGGAAAAGGGGAAAGCCAAGGGAATATATACGTACAGCAGTGATCAGACACAGGCGCAAACAGTAAGGGAAGATGGGCAAGGGAAGTCAAACAAGGACCGTTACTGAATATCTGTTCTTACTTGTGTACTTGTGAAACATCATCACCTGGGGCCAAAGAACTGTTCTTAGTAACGCATCTGACCCAGTACAGTAGAAATACCTGGATGTGTTCTCACTCCGCCCAGTTTATGCAGGATGCATCCTGTAGAGATCAAGCATCCAACTTCAGGGTTGGGTCTCATGCAGGACTAAGATCAGTTTTCCCCGAATGGCTGCTAGAGGCTGGCTGCAAAAGTGAGTCAATCTCAAATGACTCCCATGTAAAACGTCCAACTTTGGAGCAGAAATATTTATGGCTTGGTTCACAAAACCTTTTTTTTTATATCATTTGATTTCACAAAGCGGTTTTGACAACTCTGAGTGGCGTGAATTTCTTTGTACCTTGTCAGGATAATTTATATGAAGCATTAGATTTGTTTCTAATATAGTAATTGGTTGACAGTCGGTTCAGCCAACGGCTAGCCGCTATCACTTCCTCATCTGTGATCGTAATGCTACCGCACTTGGCAGAGGAACCAGTTTGTATTAACCCAGCATCGGCTAAACGCAACAGAAATTTTTTAATTTAGCCATCAAGTGAACACCTAAATAAACATCTTGACATGCATGTGAAGTTTGACATGTGTTTCCGTCGACTTCCTGGGCAGCATGGTATAAGACAAAGAGGCTTCAAAACAGCCCTTCAGAAACCAATGGGTCACATGACCTAATGCGTTGTCCAATGCTTTTACAGTCTATGAGACGTGTGTAGAGTTGGAACAGATACGTTTCCCAGAATGCATTTCGCACCAACAAGAAAAAGTCATAGAAGAGGAGAGAGGAGTAAATATAAGGTTGACCAATCCTATTTTTATATTTTCTCCCAGATTTTCAGAGTTGTTTCTTTTCGCTTCCATAAAACTTAATTTACAACATGGCTGACATACAAAAGCAAGAAATCCTTAAAAGACATAGCTTATAAAGTAATGGTTATAAAACATTAAGCAAGAGCAATATATGGTCCATCTGAAGTTGTTTTAATGTTTAGGGTGTTTATTTTTACAACCAATTCAATTGTAGATGCTTTTCAATATATGTTAGCCTGTTCGATGAGCTGCGACGTCATCAAGTACACAAGTACAGCGCTGTTAAAGAGACACATACACATGTTTCATGTCTCACAAAAACAGACACACGTTTTCGCCTCCTCCAAAGGATGTTATCTGAGTCAACTTGTCAAGTACGAGCTTCCCAAAAAACTTGGGAAGTGAGAAAGGGGCAAGAGCTTAACTCACGAGGGAACAGATTTTTTTTATAAAGAAAACAGAAACTAGGTTACAAAACCAGGAAATCCAAGAACAAAGAAAGCAAAACCTTTAAACCACAACAGGTATAAGCCTGGACAAACAGAGAAGGAATCAAACACAGTCAAAAAAACTAATGCTGAGTTAAGAAACTCAGAGTTTTGGGTTTCAGAACATGTGTTCAGAGTCGGTCCAGTCAAATCAATTAAAAAAAAGAACCCTGTTTTAGCTCAGACAGTCCACCTATGGGCGTGGAGCTGAATAACGCTAGCGTTAGTAATGCCAAACCATTGCTGCCATTGGAAAGAAACGTTTTTTTTTTTCAATTTCTAAATGTCTACAGTTATAATGTATACAATTTCAATACAAAGTCAAAGCTTTTTTTTAAAAGGCCTTCTTGACATTTGTGACGCATTAGCTATTGCTTAATGTTAGCACGACATCAACCTTCTCAGAAATCCAGTAAAAAAAAATTTAACCCACACAAGTCAAATTGCACTCTATAAAGAAGAATTAATCTGAAACTATGTCAAAGGTTACAGAGGTTCCTGTAGGAATAAATGAACCAACCAACATGAGTGAACAGAAGCAAGTGGAAATGAGGTGTTGTAATCCTGCATGCCATACAGACAGAAACAAAACATTGTAACAAAACTTGTAGATTCAGGCCCCGCCCATACGAGGAAAAGCTCCGGCTTAAATGCAAAAGTATTTTATAAAACCTGCGTATCATCCCTACAAAGCCAGCGTTTTGGGGGTCTGTAAACGATCATTGTTGAAGGTTCCAGGGTGGAAAGATTTATGTTTTTACTGCCTCTTCCCAACTTTTCTGAAATGCTTGCATCAAACATGTCACTTGTACTTGCCTCCATTTTCTCTGTTTACACATTGCTGTGTAAGTGCGCATACCCAATGTTTTACCTCCTGTTTTCGCTTGCTTCTGTCATAGCATCACAGCGCCAGGAACAGGCCTGGCATGTATTGTACAGCATTTTTCAAGCCTATAGTGTACATTCATGTAAAGGCACACATTTACTGACATATCCCCATCTTTTTCGAAATTCTAATCGTTTCATCTTCATGTGGATATAGGCTCATTTTCAACATAAAATGAAAAAGAAAGAACTTAAATGATCTCCCACACCATCCCTAACCCTAACCCGTCAGGAAGCGGTTGGAGTAGGACCCAGATGCAGGAGACCAGAAGGCAGGAGTTCCCAAAAACGTTTTTATTTTAACAAAACAAAACCAAAACGCTGCTGAGCAGGATACCAAAAACCAGAACGTGAATGTGAATCAACAACTATGAAAAAACCTGACGTGGAAAACACGGAGGGAGAAAACAGTACGGACCAGCAGGGATCAAGGGAAAGACAAGACCAGATATGCACAAGGGTTAACGAGACACTGGTGCAGACGATCAGGGCCAATGGGAAACAGGAAAGTCAAACAAGAACTCAAACACAAAGACACAGGCTTTAAAATAAAACAGGAAGTCACAAAACCGTGACAGTTGTCTATCGTTAGCCCCTTTTACGTTGGGGATTCACCACGACTAGCGACCATGACCTGTCCTTTTTAATTGACTGACGTGGGGTGGCGTGTTGAGCTGGCCCCACAAAAAACTTCCAAAGCCCCATGGGTACACTTAACCCCGGGTCAGGTCTAATGTAAACAGAACTAATGCTGGGTGGCGGGTCATGGGAGGGAGGGACAAGGAGATTCGTGAGCTTCGGAGCCTCGGACACCATAAACCGGCTTATGTCCGGCGTTTGTCCGGAACCACAAAAAATGGTCCGTTGTTTGATTAACTGGCCAGAAAACCAGTGGCTTTGCAAGAAGCGAAACCCCGCCAATGTGGGATGTAGGGACAATACGTCATTCTACAGAGCAGCAGCTCGACTCCCGCATCACCATCGAATGACAGAAGTTCTCACTGTATCTCTTGAGGGAGAGTACACAGACCCTGCAGAAGAAACTTGTTGGAGCCAAAATACTTTGATTTATTGTTTTATTTATTTAGCTGAATATGAGTTGTCATACCCCCTTTTTGTTACGTCATGATTAGCCTGTCAATCAGCCAGGTGGGTGGTTGTCTATGGTAACCATTATAAGCCCCCTGGGTGGTGATTGCACTCAGGTGCGACAGGGGGAAGACAAACAGTTTTTGACCGTGCAACCGTGCAATACGTGTAAGACAGAGAGTGGCGTTCTGTCATAAGTTTGTTTAGTTTAAATATTGGAATTACTTTTGCTTTGACTACTGCTGATTACGAAATAAATGGATTGGCATATCCGACCCGGATCCTAAGTCTGAGCGTTTGCATCAATTTGAAGCACGCGTCCCAAACAAAACCAACCCTGTTGCCCTGAGTATAGCCTATTGGTACAGGCTCTACAAAACTCAATTCAGTCACTTTTATCCACAATGTTGTTTCCTTCATTCACTATCTGCAGTTCGTAGCGCAGGCAATGGTAGGAAGATGGACCAACCAGTGAACAGAACCAGTAAACATATTACAACATACTAAAGGACAAGATGAATTTATGAAACAGTAGCAAATGAATACTTTAAATGTCAGTGTATTGCTGGTTTAAATGATGGAAATGGGAGTCTATGCTCTTTTTTAAACATCTACATATGCATTAATGGTTAGGAGCATAATTTGGTAAAACCTTGACCACCACCTGCATGTATGTGTACGCAGGAGGCTGGCAGCAGCAGATGACGTTCCAGCGTCACGTTCAGAACCTTCACAGATTCTTCAAAATGCTCCAAAATAACGGCTTCCATAAGGATCACATCAAGACCTTCTTCGCCAGCAGCGGACACGTTACTGGTAAGAAGTCAACACTGTGAAGAAGTTCACATCTTACACAAAAGAAAAGGGAGGAATATTACTCCGTCAACTGAATACAACTCAGAGATATTTGGGATTACGGGACGTATTTTGTTTACGTAAAATTACGAACTATATTTATTGATTAAGAGATGAGTACTTGTCAACACAGACAAAACCCCAACACTACACAGCAGTATGCAAAGCAAGTAAAAGATCCAGAATCTTTATTAACTTGGTCAAAATCAATGGCCGAGATGCAAAACTACTATATTACGTATTAACAAGGCCGAGTAGGTATTAATGAATTCCAAAGTGGAAATCAGAAGATTTTCCTTCTATTTTTGGGATAATTTTGTAGAAAAGCTTTTGTGTTTCACCCATCGAAAAGTTGATGTCTCAAGCATCTATGTCTTTCCATCGGTGGGAGTTTGCTGGAGTTTTGCAGGCCTTGATCTTTGGCGGGTCCCCATTTTCAGGATCCAGGAACAATTTTCTATTTCTATTTTTTAAACGACACACTCGTGAGTACACGAACAGACAGGATTCTGCGCACCACACGTAAGAATATGTCAACAGCGCCTTGACTGAGTCGGGTTGTTGCTGTGAAATATGTGTATTGCAAGTTGCACATGTCTTTGTATTAAAATCCAACAACCTTTACTTTTAACATCCATCCATCCATTTTCTATACCTGCTTTATCCCTTTCAGGGTCACGGGGGTCTGCTGGAGCCTACCCCAGCTAATTTTAAGGCGAAAGGCAGGGGTTCACCCTGGACAGGTCGCCAGTCCATCGCAAGGCTACTTTTAACATATCTTGATGAATTTCTTTTATTTGAAATGATGATATTCAATGTAAATATTCATGTAATCCAGGATTATCACAGTTACTGAGATCAACAAATGATCTGCAACTGCCTGATGATCGTGGAAGTAGGTTGGAATGGGAATTTTATGATAAAAAATAAGAAATTTGCTGTTTAGAGTACTGATATAATTATCTTTTAAATTTAACAGCAAAGTAAACAGAATAGTGATAGATGTCAATCACAGTTTCATAGTTCAAGTAAATATACTTCATCAGTGTTTCTTTAATTAAAACTTGGTGAAATTAGAGCAACATACAGTATGCTCATAATTGATTCATATTTCATCATAAAGATAATCGCTGACTGAGGTCTTCCAAACACATGACACATGACCATTGTTTAAGTCATATGACAGAATGGATGCTGTGTAAAAGTGACTTACTGCTTAAAAACAAAAGCATGTGTTGGAAAAATATAAACCATGAAATTCAAGAAGGCAGACAAACATGAAAACACAAAGAACCTCCTCTTGGACGTCCCGGAAAATCCCCCTGGTGGGTCCGTCTGAGCCTTTCCTGATGTCCAGGTTGACCTGGTTGCCAGCAGCTAAAGTGAAGGAAGAATCCAAACAGATTCAACTATCTCAGTCTAATACAAAATAAATAATTTATTTGTTACCACTCACAAGAAAAACACATTTTGGTCTTGAAGTGGGACTGTCTTGTCAAGTCCACTTCATCTAGTGATACGCTCACCCTTTACAGATGAGGAAGAGCTCCAGCTCTGAGCCAGATAGTTAGACCTGTCCTGTTAAAATCTTTCAAATTCAAAATACTACCATTTAGCATCCACTGCCGAGCGTTGAGATGAAGGTAATAGTAAAACTTTCCCTTTGCAGGGGTTTTTCTCTTTTATCGTCTTTGAGAAACCTAATGTGCATGGTTTGATATTTGATTTGATTTGATATGTTTTATTTCGAACATAGGCACAAAAAAGCAGAACAATAAATCAATAACATAAAAAAGAACAATAGTAATCATTAAACATCGTAAAAACAAAGTAGATTAGAATTAATTAAAAAAAAATAGCAAATGTGTTATGCTCGAAAAAGGAGGAAAATGAAAGAATGAACAACAATCAGAATAACTAATCATTTAAATATGGCATATTTCTTATATTTCTCAGAATAGAGTTATAGCTCATTCCACACCGTTAGCTTACAACTATGTTGCTCCTCAAAGTGTGTTAAAATTGGTAAATACATAACAGAAAACATTTTGTTTCGGCTAGGAACGGTAATTCCTTCACATCATGTCTCCGTGTGCAACCGCAAGCACTCACAACAATGTAATATTTAAACTCATAAAGCAGTCTTCTTAGGTGGCCTTTAAAGGTTGATATTTACTCTGTGATAGCAGAGACATTTGTTATCTTTCTCGAGGTAGCAACAAAAGCTAGTCCATCTCCATTTACTTCCATGTTAAAATGTCCAAACGTCCAGCCTGATTCACCAAACCGTTTTGGTCTCAATTGTTTTGATTTCACACCTGGGACAACTCTGAGGGGCGTGAATTGTTTCCAATATGATTGATTGAGATTTGGCTTAGCCAATGGCTATCACTTCCTTGTCTCTAATTGGCATGCAACCACGTCTAGCAAAGCAACCACCTGTTGGTATTATTCCAACGCAATGGTCAATTTTTTTTTTTTCATGTCGAGTCAACATGTCAAACGGTATATTCTGACGGCAGCGCAGCAGATATTTCAGAGGGGTTCAGCTTAAGGAGCTAGGACCAAAGCTGACTTTATTGACATGCGGTGCGCGTGTCCCCACTGGCTTCTTGAGCAACATGGCCATGCCCGTATGAAGAAAAATCAGGCTTAAAAACTGCTCTTCAGAAATCGATGGGTCACGTGACCTGATGCTTAATCAGTTGTTTGAAACAGTTTATGTCTGCAGTTAGTGTTGAGCGTTCCATACAAAGATTTTTCCGACCGTTCCGACTGTGTACATTGTGAAGACATACTTCACATACTTGTGCACCGAAAACAGTAAGACTGGTATAAGTGCACAAGAAACTGATTTGGAATACAGTCCTATTTTTTGATTATTGGCAGCTGATGAAGAGCAAAAATGGTGCACTACTGCCATCAGGTGGTTTGGAGGGGTAGTTTGCTAAGTCAGGGGAAATTCCTCATCCATCCCTGTAAAGGAGACAAGACCGCGAAAACGACTGAAGAGGTCAGCGCTGGTACAACTCCTGCCCCCAAGGTTTCACCCTAGAACCTCATTAATGGAAATCCCACTAAAACCTATTAACTTATCCATATACATATATCATGTATAAATTATACTTATATAATATGTATATGGACCCTGGATACTTAATGTGGCCACATACATACATTAATGTACGTATATTAATACTGTCACTCCGCTGCACTGAAGACTTTTTGTACTTTCTGCTGTAAAGTTGGACATTTTAACATGTTGGTCAGTGGACATTTACCAATGTTTGAAGCCAGCACCTAGTGGCCTTTCAAGACACTACATGTTTGGCACTTCAACATTGATGTCTTGGAAACCAGATGTACTGTAACCCCTTCAGGAAAATGCCGTAAAATCTCATGAAGTCTACCACAAATTACGACTCTTTTAATTGCTCACAAATTGGCGGGTTTGTAAAGGTAATGAACATAATACAGACATAAAAGACACATCCAGCTCAAATCCATTACACTAAAAGCCATGCTGGGCTTCACCTTAAGATAATAATTAACAGTATAATTTTGTGGCAGTGTCATGTCTTACCGCAAAAAATGGGTTGGAAATAACAGAAAAAAACCAGCTCTGTCATAATGTACATATTTTTTGCATAATTGTGCATGGTCAAGTAACAGCTACTCCTAGTAATGCTGATATTGTTGGAATAAAATAGGAAACCACTGCAATAAAAGCATGAAGAAACAGGTTACTTTACAGCTGTGAACAAAAGAAAACTCTCCGTGAGCGGGATTGCCTCAGCTTTGCTGCGCAGTAAAAGAGTAAAACATCGGCAGATGTTGTCCAGCTGCTCATGTCCATAACATGTCTGACTCCTGTTCTCCGTCTTCTCCCCTGCGACAGACGATATAGAGGGTGTGTACTCTGCAACGGAGAAAGCAGTGATCCGTAACCACGTGTCGTACATCTGCAGGAAGCAGCACTGCGCTGACACGCTGGTTTTGTACCTGAACTCGCCGACGCGCAACGACGGCACCATGTTGCTGTGGGACGCCAACCTAAATGGCATCGTAAGAGTGAAATGCACACACATGTTATACGCACACTGGATCACAGGATCTTGTGATAAAGAATCAAGGCTTTAGGAAAGGTCGGTGCAGCCATTGGTAATCAGAGAGCCATTTTCACAGGATGAGAAAACGTATCAAAGTTTTTAACAAAATACTTTTGACGTGATTTGATCTGAATGATAGAGGAATAAAGTACCACAACTTTCCCATAAAGGTTAAAGGTCCCGCATTATGCTTTCCCTAACTTTCAAATGTTCGAAAACGGACTTAACGTATAATATACCCAGTTTTTAGGCTGTCTAGCTGTCATTTTAAGAAGTGCGTGAATGATGAAGACATAAATCAAAGTTTTGAGCGTTCAGGCATACCTTTTATTTTACAAAACCACTTTATCATCATGCAAACAGAATTTGCATATGCAAGAAGCATCTATCCCCATATGGAAGCAGCCCCACCCACTGAAATACACAATTCAGTTCAAAACCATCCATCCATTCATCCATCCATTTTCTATACCCGCTTTATCCTTTGCAGGGTCTGCTGGAGCCTATCCCAGCTAATTTTCAGGCGAGAGGCAGGGGTTACACCCTGGACAGGTCACCAGTCCATTGCAGGGCCACATATATACACACAACCAGACACACTCACACTCACACCTACGGGCAATTTAGAATCATCAATTAACCTACTACGCATGTTTTTGGACTGTGGGAGGAAGCCGGAGTACCCGGAGGAAACCCACGCAAGCACGGGGAGAACATGCAAACTCCACACAGAAAGACCCAGTCAGGCTAGGGAGTTGAACTGGGGACCTTCTTGCTGTGAGGCAAGAGTGCTAACCACCAAACCACCGTGCTGCCCAGTTCAAAACCAATATTCTGCAAAAAAACATCCTCCAACTGTCTTTCTCGTGGTGGCCCCTGACTGGCCGTAATGTCACTGATTGGTTTTGGATGGTATCCAGTAACTGCAGAGTGAGCAGAACCAGAAAAATATAGGATTTACGGCTTAATAGATGTAAAAAGGCATCAAAGTTGCATAATATGGAGCGTTTAACCTTGCCTTCCCAGTCTTGGTTAGATTGTAGTTCTGTAGAGATCGGTCTTGCAGATTTGCACAACAATAAAAACAGATACAAGTTATACTCCGACACCCACAAACACATTAATGCCCTGTGAGACAGTGTATAGTACTTAACATACAGGACTGTCTCAGAAAATTAGAATATTGTGATTTTCTGTAATGCAATTACAAAAACAAAAATGTCATACATTCTGGATTAATTACAAATCAACTGAAATATTGCAAGCCTTTTATTATTTTAATATTGCTGATAATGGCTTACAGCTTAAGAAAACTCAAATATCCTATCTCAAAAAATGTGAATATTCTGGGAATCTTAATCTCAAACTGTAAGCCATAATCAGCAATATTAAAATAATAAAGGCTTGCAATATTTCAGTTGATTTGTAATGAATCCAGAATGTATGACATTTTTGTTTTTTTTAATTGCATTACAGAAAATAAAGAACTTTATCACAATATTCTAATTTTCTGAGACAGTCGTGTAAGTGATCACATCCGTGAACGCTTACACGTGAATGGATATATCAGGTCATTCTAGCAGAAACTGGCACACTAAAATGGTTAAGTTACGCAAAGCCAAGCAACAGAATCATATCGCTGAATTATTTCTCAATACTAACATTCCTCTTGTCAGCGGTTTGTTCATAAAGAGCTGGCACTGATACTTCTTTTAAGAACAATATTATCTGATAGTCTTGCTTTATAGATTTTATTAGCTGTGGTGAATATTTAACCTTACATGACCGAGACAGAATGACAGAAATAAAAAGGTGGATTTCCATTATAGGAGTCTAAGGTAAAACTTAGGAAGCAGGAACTGCTACAGCCTCCTTTTCAATCCTTTACTGTGAATTCTCCATTACAATTTAAGGCCAATATCATGCAGGATCCATGGGGCTTTGGAAGTGATGTTATTTTTGTTGAAAACTAAAGATTGTGATGCAATTCTTTCCAATAGCTTAGAAAAAATGTTTTAACTTATTAGCCTATTAACAAACTAGAGTGATGAGATCACCACTTAAGATGGTTAGAAGAAGAACCTTGGGGTACAAGGTTCTTCTGGAGCTCAAGGTTCAAGATCTTAGCTCTCTACGGGCCAAAGGTTGGGGTACACCCTAGACGGGTCGCCAGTCCATGTCAGGGTGGTCTGTTCTTCCTGTACTCGTTCCTGTTTACATTTTTTTATGTAAACAGATTTAGTACTTCATGGTTACACAATGGTTTCTTATTGTCAACCTTACTTTCTGGTCAGCAAGCCTCTACTTCATGTTTACATGTAATTATCTTCCATCCAGGCCGATCTGAAAGAGCGTTATTCAGTGAACGAGCTGCTGACTGACCTGGCCGGCTGCAGGGCGACTCGTGTCCTGCTTTTTGTGGACCAGAGCTACAGTGGAGTTCTGTCCAAGAGACTCAGGGGTTCGCAGAAGCACCTCAACGTGGTTTTGATCCAGAGCCAAGCCCAACAGACCCACGCCTACCAGAATCAGAGACTAAACCCCAGCTGGGAGGACAGCAGCTGGTCCTTCATCAGCCCTACCACCTGCCTGCTGGACCATCTGGGAAAGGCAAGTTTCCACGTATGTTACATTTCTATTACAATTTTGACACAAAACTCAAGTGATATTCGAGCTGTTGTTTTTTTTACAGGAAATAAATTTAGACTTCTGCAACCAAATTACTGCAAGACAAACTCCTTGTACATGGAGCAGGCCAGGTGGTAGGGATTTCTCAGAGGTCAGGATGTAAAAGTTTAGGAACACTCGTGCCCCTTTTGATGAGTTGTGCAAGATAAACCTCTTGTTGCACCTGCAGCATCATGCTCAATGTAGCCGCATATAGAAAAGCAAATGTGACTCTTTCTGTCTATCATTTGATCCGTAGATAACGGAAAAATATGTCTCTCATCTCTCATCTTCTCCCGCTTTATCCGTTCCCGGGTCGCGGGGGCAGCAGCCTCAGCAGGGATGCCCAGACTTCCCTCACCCCAGACACGTCCTCCAGCTCTTCCGGGGGGAGTCCGAGGCGTTCCCAGGCCAGCCGAGAGACATAAGCCCCTTTCACACAGAGATTCCGCAATATTGGTGTAAAGAAGTCCTGCCAATACGCCGCCTTTGTTGGTTCACACAGAACCATACAACGCCGGCATAACGCCGCTCCCGTCTGTAAATTCACACAGCATGCCGGCGTTCCGCAATCAGAGGCGTGACGACAGCGTCAGTCCAACCGTCATGTCAGCGGCATGCCGGCTGTGTCATTCACACAGACCCCGTTTCGTCTCTGTGACGGCTCTGTGACTACCTCCGCTGCCGGCTTATTGGTGGGGCCACTTGGCCCCCCCATTCCGCCTCCGTGACTTTCACACAGAACAGCGAGGCGGCTTAAAGGCGCAACGTTCCCGCCTCGAACTGGCTGTGTGAAAGGGGCTATAGTCTCTCCAGCGTGTCCTGGGTCTTCCCCGGACCCAGAGATGAAATCCTGAGGTCCCCAAACCGGATCCCCTCCGGCCCCTGGCTGCACCTAGAAATCCTGTCCAACATGCACTGGGAACAAGTCTGACTTACTGCCGGCAATGCGAACCAGACTCCTGCTTCGATCATACAGAGACCGGACAGCCCTTAGTAGAGGGCCCCGGACTCCATACTCACTCAGCACCCCCCACAGAATGGCACGAGGGACACGGTCAAATGCCTTCTCCAGATCCACAAAACACATGTAGACTGGTTGGGCAAACTCCCATGAACCCTCGAGCACCCTGCGGAGGGTATAGAGCTGGTCCAGTGTTCCACGACCGAGACGAAAACCGCATTGTTCTTCCTGAATCCGAGGTTCAACTATCGGCCGTATTCTCCTCTCCAATACCCTGGCGTAGACTTTCCCGGGGAGGCTGAGAAGTGTGATCCCCCTGTAGTTGGAACACACTCTCCGGTCCCCCTTTTTAAACAGAGGGACCACCACCCCGGTTTGCCACCCCAGCGGTACTGTCCCCTTCCTCCATGCAATGTCGCAGAGGCGTGTCAACCAAGACAGCCCTACGACATCCAGAGACTTGAGGTACTCAGGGCTAATCTCATCCACCCCCGGTTTCCTGCCACCGAGGAGCTTACGAACCACCTCGGTGACCTCGGCTTGGGTGATGGATGAGCACGCCTCCGAGCCCCAACTCTCTGCTTCCTCAGTGGAAGGCATGTCAGTCGGGTTGAGGAGATCCTCGAAGTATTCCTTCCACCGTCCGACAATGTCCCCAGTCGAGGTCAACAGCTCCCCACCCGCACCATAAATGGTGCCGGCAGAGTACTGCTTCCCCCTTCTGAGGCGCCGAACGGTCCTCCAGAATTTCCTCGAGGCCGACCAAAAGTCTTCCTCCATGGCCTCCCCGAACTCCTCCCAGACCCGAGTTTTTGCCTCCAAGACTGCCCGAGCCGCGGCTCGCTTGGCCTGCCGGTACCCATCTACTGCGTCAGGAGTCCCACCGGCCAACATAGCCCGGTAAGACTCCTTCTTCAGTCTGACGGCATCCTGTACTTCCGGTGTCCACCACCGGGTTCTAGGATTGCCGCCACGACAGGCACCGGAGACCTTGCGTCCACAGCTTCGAGCCGCCGCGTCGACAATGGAGGCAGAGAACATGGTCCACTCGGACTCGATGTCCCCCAGCTCCCCCGGGATCCGAGAGAAGCTCTCTCGGAGGTGGGAGTTGAAGATGTCCCTGACAGAGGGCTCGGCCAGACGTTCCCAACAGACCCTCACAATCCGTTTGGGTCTGCCCGGTCTGTCCAACCTCCTCCTCCGCCAGCGCATCCAACTCACCACAAGGTGGTGATCAGTTGACAGCTCAGCCCCTCTCTTCACCCGCGTGTCCAAGACATGCGGCCGAAGGTCAGATGAAACGAAAACAAAGTCGATCATTGACCTCCGGCCTAGGGTGTCCTGGTGCCACGTGCACTGATGGACACCCTTATGCCTGAACATGGTGTTCGTGATGGACAAACTGTGACTAGCACAGAAGTCCAACAACAAAACACCGCTCGTGTTCAGATCGGGGAGGCTGTTCCTCCCAATCACGCCTCTCCAGGTATCACTGTCATTACCCACGTGAGCGTTGAAGTCCCCCAGTAGAACAATGGAGTCCCCAGTTGGAGCACCATCAAGTACTCCTCCCAGGGACCCCAAGAAGGCCGGGTACTCCCCACTGCTGTTCGGCCCGTAGGCACAAACAACAGTGAGAGACCTTTTCCCGACCCGAAGGCGCAGGGAAGCGTCCCTCTCGTTCACCGGGGTGAACTCCAACACATGGCGACTGAGCTGAGGGGCTATAACCAAGCCCACACCAGCCCGCCGCCTCTCACCCTGGGCAACTCCAGAGTAGTGGAGGGTCCAGCCCCTTTCAATTCAATTCAATTAAATTCAATTCAATTTTATTTATATAGCGTCTAATACAACAGATGTTGTCTCTTTCAAGGAGCTGGGTTCCAGAGCCCTAGGCTATGTGTGGAGTTGAGCCCGACTATCTCTAGCCGGTATCTCTCAACCTCACGCACAAGCTCCGGCTCCTTCCCCCCCAGCGAGGTGACATTCCATGTCCCCACTGTGAGGGTTTTGGTCCAGGGATTGGGTCGTCGAGGCACCCCGCCACGACTGCTACTCAGCCCACATTGCACCGGCCTTTCATGGACCTTCCTGCGGGTGGTGGGCCTACAGGAAGGCGGGCCCACGTCGCCGTTTCGGGCTGAGCCCGGCCGGGTCCCATGGGCAATGACCCGGCCACCAGGCGCTCGCCAGCGAGCCCCGACCCCAGGCCTGGCTCCAGGGCGGGGCCCCGGTGACGCCGATCCGGGCGACGTAACGGTCCTTGGTGTATTCCTCCTCATGATTGGCGCCAAACGCCAATCGCCAAACGCCAATTGTGATGGAAAAATATGTTTCCATCACAATTACAGGAGACAGAAAAATCACCTTGTGTGAATGTAAAAACTTTTTTGTGAGTTTAATCTCTATTTAGCATATCTTTTTTTCCAGTATATCCATTCATCCACCCATCAACTTTCACTTATCTGCCTTCCACCCCCAAAGGCCTCCCAATACTCTGCAAGAACAGAGAAATGTGTTTCCAGAGTTGTGTGGAAAAAAAGGATGTCATTCTTTTCACACAGCCTGTTTTGGGAGTTCTCGTAGTGTGTTCTGGACAGATCATCTGGACAGAACCTTTTTCTCATGGAGTGTCTCAAAGCTGATTAGTGGGTGTTGCTGCGATTAATGTGGAAAAGTAGAAACATCATCCCCACTTCTCCTCCAGCACAGAAGCTTGTGTCCCGACTCTTTTCTTTTCTTCTCGCATTTACAGATAGTCACAACAAATCTCCCTCTTCTTCAAGCTTATTGTTCACCTCCTTACTTAACTCAATAACTGTCATCTCTGCAGTTGTCATCGTTGCCAGAAGGAACTTTGATTTTGCCACTTTGAGGGAACAATCAAATTTGTCAGTTCTTGTGGGGTACCTAAAAACCTTTAACGATAGAACAGCCATCCAGTTTGGGACTATAGGCGAGAGTAGGAATGTAAACTGACCGGTAACCAGAGAGCCTTGGCATTTGACACTGTCCTGCATTACTGCAGATCAGTCTGCAGCTCTTTTCTTTCCTCGCTCACGAACAAGACTCCAAGATACTCGATCGCCTCCACTTCAGGAAGTTATCCTTTTAAAAAGGAAATGTTAACACATGTACGACACTCATATGGTGTCCTCTTCCTCCAACCGTGTTTCCAGGGTGCCGGGACAACTTACCTCCTGGAGCCGTGGGCCGGCCTTTTAAACGTGACATTGGCCGGTGCGCCTTGCAATGTCACTCCACCTCTGACAGACAGCGAAATGCGTCGAGAGTACCAGGGCTGCCAGAACCTACCGACCGCTCTCTGGCACCAGAAACACCGGAGGATCAACTGATGTACATACACATGGAGACATATTGAGAGATGGACAGAAAACAAACCATGGACACAAGTGTTTCCACTATAAACCTGCATATTTTCCATTGTGTGTGTTTTAACTTAAAAATTGGCTGTCAGTGTGTGTGTGTGTGTGTGTGTGTGTGTGTGTGTGTGTGTGTGTGTGTTTGATGACATAACTCGGTTGTGACGGCAGCTCATCCCAATGGAGTGTCCTGCATACCACGTGATCAGTGTGTGTGAAGGGTGTGTGTGTGTGTTTGTGGGTTCAGCAAAAGGACAGACAATCTCAAAGGCTAGCACTTATACTTAGTGTGTGAGATTAAACACATCTCCTGGGCACTTTAACATTTCAGATCCAGTCATCCATCTCTATTTTTGTCCTCACACCAGTGTCCTCTCCTGTCGGAATCTCTCCATCGTCTTTCTTCAATTTCTTTCTTTCTTTCAATTTTCTTTATTCCTTCTGTCCACTTTATTTGCCTTTCCTCTGTTAGCTCAACCCATCTTCTCCTCTTCCCCTCTTTGCTGTCAAGAGACAACAGTACCAGCAAAACACTAAAACTTTTCATTTCAGTATATAAAAAGAAGCATTAATGAAAATTATGCAACATTCACCAGTTTTCACACAAATGGTGAACATAATTCAAGTTCCTTTTAAACTGGTGTTTTACTGTTTTCTGGTATTTTTGTTGTTTTGCCCCATAATTTCACCCCATAATATGTATGTTGTGTATATATATAACTTTAGTGGTGCAAAAAAAACAACAACAAAAAAAACAGCCAACATCTGGCTTTGAGTGGAAGTGGAAAGTTTTATTGGTATTTAGTCCCACTTTGAATGTCTCTGCTGTGCTCACAGGTATTTTCGGGTTCTGGTACCAATTAGCATTGATACGAACAGCTGGTCACATGGCACTTTTTAGTAATTGTGTGGTATTCAGGGCTGGAAGAGTGAGCAGAATTCACTTTTCCTAAACCTAAACACATTTACTAACCCTTACATCTTATATGACAGGGTCAGAAACAGTCAGCAACAACTCCAGAAAAAAAAGAGAGATGATATGTTCATTTTATATCCCTGCAGTTCCTCTGTATTAACATCTGTGCTCCAGTTTGAACTAATAATCTAGCCTGATTAGTTAAGAAACTGCTTGTAGCTTGTAGCCTTGTCCAATCAGCAGTAGTTACTGGCTTTAACTTAAATTCTGTGAGTACACTGTACTCTTTCTAGACATTGAGGGTTAACACAATGGTGCTGGCAATGGAAAAGGTCTTACTTGGCTCCTTTTAGAAGTATTAATTACATCTAAATGATAATGATAAACCAAAAACAACAGCTACATTTCATGCACACATTTGGCAGTTGGGAGTGTTGGTAATCAAGTTAGAAATGTATTTCCACTTATGGCATAAAAATGTTCCTTAGTACAAGCAAAACATTTTACAGGTTTGGAGAAGGAGGATAAAGAGTCACAAAACAGAAGACAAAGAGAGGTTGTCAGGGACCATAATTAAGAGATGAAGCACTAAGACTGCTTCCACTACGCAGACTTGCAGAGGCATTTTAATAACGCCACATATGTGTGAGTGTGTGTTAAATCACATGAAAAGAGCATAGCAGTAACACATCCTTACACTAACAACATCTACGATTTTCTTCACTTTGACCTTTGTCTAAATGTCTGCCCAGTGATCCAAAAAATCACTTTGTTGTGCAGCTGCTTCCCTTCCCGTTGCGTGTTGTACAGATGTGTTATTGTACCGACTGTACGTCAGACATTTGATCATCCAAAAGATGAAAGTTTCTCAGAGGAGCATCCTTCAAAATATGTGGGACATTTCAGATCAAAACTGTATCCAAGAGGTTGACGTGTGCATATTCACAGTTCGTGTAATGATCTGTACAGAGTGTGATGTGTAATTTAGCTGAAATGGTTCCAGTTGCATGCAGTGGATCACAAACTATAATCAATAAAGTACTTTAAGAACCCAGAGAAGTAAAACAGATTTAGTACTCGTCTGCCTTGTATTACTACTTCACCACCGACTGATGCTGATATGACCATAACTGTCTTGGTACCACAGTAATCTAGCTCGGCTGTTGATGATTGAGGAGGTACGTGCTTTTATGTAATTCCTTATTTATTGGTCATGCATTTAGAGTAGTTGCCCTCCAACCTGAAAGGGCCACAGTTTGAATCCCAGTCTCCCTGCGAGAAAGTCAAAGTCAACTATAACATGTTCATTGGGGGTGTGACTGCAGGACCACAGATACAAAGCATAATATGATAACTTCTGCATGAGTGTGTGTGACCGGATGAATGAGAAACACATTGTAATGTGTTTTATAGAACCACGACCAGTTTAAAAGGGTGCTGTGTAAATGTCAATAGGCCTACTTTTTATTTGTTCATGAACTACAATTCTGAAGTCTCTTGCTTGGCACTCAGTCATCACCATCTTGGTCTTTCTGGAAAGAGAAGTGACCATCCTGGGAGAAGAAGGCAAATATGGTACTCGAAAGGGATTTAGACAAGCTTATGTATGTGAGATGGAGATATTTTTTAAATGACGGCCAGCAAACTGATCAGGAGAATTTACTTAACTTAATATTTCACGGGATCCTTCAGAGATGATTTGGAACCAGCACCTAGTGGCCACCAGTGGTACAGCACTTGGATGTACATCCACATTGACTTCGTGCCTGGCAGTGAATTGTTACCTCCATGTTTTCAAAGGTTTACTGCAGGGGTCTTTAACCCGGTCCTCGAGGTCCACTGTCCTGCATGTTTCAGAAGCTTCCAGGCTCAAACAAACCTGATTCAAAGTAACGGTCATCCTCTGCATGTCTTCAAGGTCTGAACAAGTCTGTTAATGACACAGTCATTTGAATCAATATCTAAAACATGCAGGACACAGGACCTTGAGGACTGGAACTGTAGACCCCTGGGGCCTCATGTACAAAAAACGTGCGTACGCCACTTTCTACGCTCAGTGTCGGATGTTCAAAAAGTGATTTGAATGTGGAACGTTGTGGTCTTTCACGCACACATCAAGGGTGGCGTACGCACATTTCTGAGGTTTTGTCCGTTGGCGACACTCACTGGTGATGCAGTGAAGTCCAGAATATGAGGAAACGTGACGTCAACAATAAGTTCCCAACCACGTGAAGGACACGACAGTCCCCACATCACCAGATAAGTTACACAAGAGTGGAGCTGCAAATGCAGTCCACCTCTATGGAGGTTCAATTCTCTTCTATTGGCGGAAAAGGAATTCTGTGATTTTATCTCTCACTCGATCGATGAATTTTTATTGTTTAATAAAAATGAATCTACCTCATATTCTTTACTATGGGAAACACTTAAATCCTACCTAAGAGGTCAGATCATATATTACTCCTCATTTTCGCATAAGAGACGCAATGCGAGGTTGGCCGAACTGTCTACTGCCATTGGTAATTTAGATCAAAGATATGCTTTAAACCCTACTCCTGAGCTGTATAAACAGCGGATTGATTTACAATTAGAATTTGATTTAATTTCAACCAAAGAAGCGGAAAGGTTGTTATTACATAGTCGGGCTTCATATTATGAATACGGTGACAAAGCTAGCCGCCTATTGGCACATCAACTAAAACGTCAGGCAAGTTCTCGGTCCATAAATGGGATACAAAAGACCCAAAGTGTCATTGCAACAGACCCCAAAGAAATCAATTCTATATTTAAATCATTTTATTCCTCTCTATATACATCAGAATTTCCTACTGACTCAAAAAACATGAATGAATTTCTTCATGGTCTTAATGGCCCTGTTATTGGTTCGGAGGTGGCCAGTGGCTTGGACTCTCCACTTAGCCTCACTGAAGTAACAAATTCTATCAAAGCAATGCAATCAAATAAAGCTCCGGGGCCTGATGGGTTTCCCATCGAGTTTTACAGAAAATTTATTGAAAAATTAGCTCCTTTACTTTTGGCAATGTTTAATGAATCATTAGAACGAGGTACTTTACCACTGACTCTGACACAGGCTACTATAGTTTTGCTTCATAAAAAGGATAAAGATCCGACATTATGTGGTTCATACAGACCGTTGTCTTTGTTGAATGCTGATGTAAAAGTGTTAGCCAAGGTAATTGCTACTCGTTTGGAGAGGGTTCTACCACTGGTCGTATCTGAAGAGCAAAATGGCTTTATTAAGGGACGTCAATTATTTTTCAATACACGCACTCTTTTCAATATAATTTATTCAAAGCAATGCTCTCATGTTCCCGAAATCGTAGTATCCCTGGATGCCGAAAAAGCATTCGATAGGGTGGAGTGGGGGTACTTGTTTGCTGTTTTGAAAAAGTTTGGATTTAATGATACGTTTATTTCCTGGATCCGCCTCTTATACTCATCCCCAAAAGCCAGTGTCCACACAAATGATATCTTCTCTGACTATTTTCCCCTTGGCCGTGGTACCAGGCAAGGGTGTCCATTATCGCCGTTGCTCTTTGCAATTGCAATTGAGCCCCTGTCTATCGCTTTGCGCTCTTCCCCTTCATTCACTGGGATCATCCGAAATGGAACTGTACATAAATTATCCCTATATGCAGATGATTTGTTGCTTTATGTGTCGGATCCATTGAGTTCGGTCCCTAATGTCCAGAATATTTTAAATAATTTCAGCTCTTTTTCTGGTTATAAACTGAATTTGGATAAAAGTGAGTGCTTTCCCATAAATTCAGCTGCATGTGATCTCCAACAGTCTGATTTACCTTTTACACTTAAGTTAAATGGATTTAAGTATCTTGGTATAAACGTAACACGCTCATTATCTGGCCTAGCATCCGCTAATTTCTCCCCCCTCATTGCAAAAGTTACTTCTGATTTGCAGCAATGGCGTAATCTTCCTCTTTCCCTCCTGGGTAGGATTAATGCCGTTAAGATGAATATTTTACCCAAATTCCTTTACTTATTTCAGTCCATTCCTCTTTTTCTGCCAAAATCTTTCTTTGATTCATTGAACAAAATTATTGGCGGTTTTATCTGGGATGGGAAACCACCTAGACTTCGTAAGTCTTTGCTGCAGAGATGCAGACTCAGCGGGGGACTTGCTCTGCCCAATTTTCAGTTATATTATTGGGCAGCTAATATACAAAAAATCTGCTACTGGTTAAAATCATTTAGCTCCGCCTGGTGCAGAATGGAATTGCTATCTTGCAGGGGGTCTTCTATTCCTGCTCTTATTTTTTCCTCGTTGCCTGCAAAACCTGCACTATATACAGATAATCAAGTGGTCCTCAACACGGTTAAAGTCTGGTTTCAATTTAGACGTTGTCAGAATTTTTTGATTGCCTCTGCTTCAGGCCCTGTGGCCAAGAATCATCTGTTTCCACCCTCTATTTTAGATTCTGGGTTTTCAATTTGGCAAGACAAGGGCATCAATCAAATTAGAGATCTATACACTTCCGGACAGTTTGACAGCTTTACCAATCTATCCTCAAATTATGAGTTACCAAGGTCCCATTTATTTCGTTATTTTCAAATTCGGAATTTTGTTTCTAAATCATTTCCTGATTTCTCCACTGTACCTTCAGTTCAGACCTGGGAGAGTGTTATTTCATACAGTCCGCACAAAAAGGGGCTTATATCTAATATCTATAATTTTATATTAACACTAAACAACGATTCCAGTGACAAGATTAGAAATTCGTGGGAGAGAGAGTTGGGAATACAAGTTGATCAGGAGACCTGGGACAAAGCTCTGAGCCGGGTTAGGACATCATCTTCCTGTTCCCGCCTCAGCTTGATTCAGTTTAAAGTAGTTTTCAGGGCTCATTACTCTAAAGCTCGGCTTGCTAGTATTTACCCTGGAGTTCCCGATATCTGTGATAAATGTAAGTGCTCTCCTTGTCACCTTGGCCACATGTTTTATCATTGTCCTTGCTTATATGATTTTTGGTTGAATTATTTTAAGACTATCTCTATGGTCTTTAAAATTAATCTGAAGCCCTCTCCTCTCATCGCCATATTTGGGATTCCGGATTCCTCACTGAATTTAAACTCAGCCCAGAGAGATGTTGTTGCCTTTACGTCTTTGATAGCGAGGCGTACATTATTGTTACATTGGAAATCTGCTGTAAGTCCCTCAATTTCTATGTGGCTTAAGGATATGATGTCTTTTCTGAAACTTGAAAAAATCAGGTACTCCAGTTGTGGTAGTACTGAAAAGTTCTATCAAAGATGGCAACATTTCATATCCCATGTCTCAAACTTAAAAGTGTTACCCACTTAGAGGGGCCTGCATAGTGAGCTGTTTTCTTTGTTTTTTTTTTTTTTTTTTTTTTTTTTTTTTTTTTTTTTTTTTTTTTTTATTTTATGGGGTTAAAAAAAAAAAATCTTTGACTTGTGATTTTCTTTCAGTGATACTTGGTACATTACGGTCACTGAAGGTAGTGATCTTTCTATTGTTTTTTTTTTCTCTCTTCGAAATAGTTATGAAGATGTATGTACCATTGTTACTTTGGCTATTGATCTCAATAAAAACATTTATAAAAAAAAAAAAGAGTGGAGCTGCAACAATCTCACAATCAACCACATGATCTGAACAAACAATTAAATGTAGGAGCTCAACGATGGAACCCGCAAATCCTGATGGAGCTTTGGCTCCGTTAGAGGAACCTGCTGATGCAGGATCAGGAGGGAGTCTTCAGGGACCAGACTGATCTGCTGGTACAGGATGAAGACTGAATCATCAGCTGGTTTAGGTACCAAGAGGATCCTTCTGGATCTCTGCCCTGAACTGGAGCAGCTGCTCCGGTTCAGACCAACATGATGCTTCAGCTGGAGCTGCTGACAGGGCGGACATCTCTCAGTCGCCATGACGACCGTATGGGACGACTACTCGAGATAAAAGTAAAATGCTTAAAAGATTCCATAACTGTGTCTGAACAGAGAAACGTTAAAACACAATTTGCAGCGAAGAACCGGTCCTCAAAAATTGTCTTTTAAAATCAAACTAACATGTAACTTAAAGGTTGGTTGGTACAAACTGATGTGAATCAGCAATATGTATAATGTTTGTATTGAATGTTTAGGCTGTTTTTTTTTTTTTTATCCCTGAATTTTTCCCATTTTTATCACCCAGTGCTCCTACCTAAGTCAGTCCTGGGCATTGCCACACGCACACACACACATTGCTCACCCTCTACCAACCCCAGGAGGGCCTTGCACTGAACTCAAGTCTTCTTCTTAACCTGAGGAGTGAGCAGGACCTTCTAGCTGTGAGACGCATGCACTACCAGCTGCGCCACCATTACTTTGTTTTCTTTTACAGCTTAAATCGGAAGAAATGCCCCCAGATAAATTATTTTTCCATGCTTCAAATTCTGACAGGAGTGTCCCTAGCTCAGGGGTCAGCAACCCGCGGCTCTAGAGCCGCATGCGGCTCTTTAGCGCCGTCCTAGTGGCTCCTGGAGATTTTTCAAAAATGTTTGACCTTTTTCTTCTTTTTTTTCCCCTTTTTTCTCTTTTTTTCATCTTTTTTTCCTTTTTTTCCCCCTTTTTCCTTTCCTTTTTAATCTCGATATTATTATATAATTTTGACTTTTTTCTCGACATTTCGACTTTTTTCTTAACATTTTGACTTTTCTTAACATTTCGACTTTTTTCTTGACATTTCGACTTTTTTCTCGACATTTCGACTTTTGTCTCAAGATTGTACTTCAACATTAATCTTCACATTTCAACTTTTTAATCTCGACATTTTGACTTTTTTTCTCGAAATTTTTACTTTTTTCTCGACATTTCGACTTTTTTCTCGACATTTCGACTTTTTTCTCGAAGTGTATAATGAAGCAAAAAAATCTTCCCCCAGTTATAACTAATATAGATACATGCAGCATGTGTTGTCTTCTTTCTAAGGCTTATACAAGACTTTTCATTTTTTGCGGCTCCAGACATATTTGTTTTTTGTGTTTTTGGTCCAATATGCCTCTTTCAACATTTTGGGTTGCCGACCCCTGCCCTAGCTGATGGCCGATGTTTTTTTTTAATTTGTTTCACTTGTTTCTGCAAGTTCCTTGTTAGAATGAGCGGTTTTTAAAGGATATTTATCCTCATTATCATATTCAAATGGATCTACTTGAGGGAGGAGACAGGGAGGAGTGTTGTTCTGCAGCATATATGCTCGATTCCATGTTAATTGTAATGTTCAAAGAAACGTGCGTGGATTTGGGCATATGCAAAGTTTTGAACATCTGAATTTTTTTTTCCATGCGCAAGAATTCCACGCACGGATTCACGTTGAAATCCACGAACTCTTTGTACGTGAGGCCTATGGTCTGCTGTTTAAGGCCAGCATACAACCTTAAAAACCCTTTGTTTCAACAGCCTTAGAGTCAGCTTACATTAGGAACTGGCAGAACAGCCGACGCTTTGCGACTGCCATACCGTAAATGAAATACATAAATAATAAATATAAAACACAAAAACCTGCAGGGTAGTGGCAGTGTAATGTTTTACAATTACAAACAGCTTTAACATGGACGTGAGAAAGAAGCAACAGTGGAAGCTCTTGATGTCCTTATTCCTACAACCATCCCTCCTTTTAAGGTTTTATTACCATCAGGTTTTATCATTTGTGAATGTTGTTATATGCCAGTTAGAGCGGCATTAATTAATCATGCCATGAAATGATTTGTGGTCCTCCTCAGAAGTTCAGAATACACGAGAGGGTTGTTGAAAGCGCACAACAATGCTGCTGGAGCACGTTTTTAGAGAGATGTCATGAAACGGTTCCCCTGTGAATCTCTGGGTCCTGGAAAAGCAAACTTATGCAGTAGAAAAGTTGCACAAGCTCTGAAGTGGAACTAGCTCAAACACTAGGTTCAATTTGGTCAAAAAACTGGAGAAGTGGACGAACAGTTGGTGCCTCGGAGTCCTTGAATGGTTGGACGCAAGGTGAAGGGACAGTCAGTGGATGTTCTGCAGCGTTTAAAAGTGATTTTAAAGACAGAATTAATTATACCTCATCTTGTGCCAAGCTGACATTGATTCAGTTTAAGGTTGTACACAGAATTCACATGTCCAAAGTCAAGCTTCATAGACTGTTTGATACAGGTGATAAATGTGACAGATGCTCTTTATCACCTGCTAACCATACACATATGTTCTTTTCCTGCCCAAAGCTATGTTCATTTTGGTCATCTTTCTATAATACTCTCTCAAAAGCCCTTAATAAACCGGTGGATTCTAGCCCTTTAATTTCTATTTTTGGTGTACCCGAAGATTTTAATAGTTTTACTAAGAAGGAGATTAATATAATTGCTTTTTCCTCTCTTGTAGCTCGCAGATGTATTTTACTTCAATGGAAGGACCAAAAACCTCCATCTCCCAATTCTTGGTTGAAAGACCTGATGTCATTTTTATATTTAGAGAAAATTAAATACGGTATTAGGGGTTGCTCTGATAAGTTTTCTTATATTTGGGAACCTATTCTTTCTTTTGTTAATTCTTTGGCATCCTTGGAAGATTAATTTAATCTGATTTAACTTAATTACAGAGAAGTATGATATTGCTAACCATGTCTCATTTTTTTAGGGTTCCTCTTATGTCAGTTTATTTAAATTTTTATTTATTTATCTTATTTTTTTATTAATTTATTTGTATTTTTTAACTTTTTTTGTTGCTGCTGTTTTGCGTGTCCTGTATTTTAGTTTATTACTTTATTTTTCCTATTATTATTGTCTTCAGTCAGAGTTTGATTGGTAATCGGTACTTACTTTGGGACCTGTTTATAATTACGTATTTTGCAGTGTGTGTGTTCTGGGGTGTTTGTTATGTTAAGTTTTGTGTCCTTATTTATTTTATTTATTTTATTTATTTTTATTTTACTTAGTTATTTATTTATTTATTTATTTTTTTTTTTTTAGTGTGTATGGTAAAATATAAAACGGGGTATTCTGTCGAACCCTTTAAAAGAAATGTTTATTGTGTAATATAATTTACATGGATTACCCAATAAAGAAACATGTTAAAAAAAAAAAAGTGATTTTAAGGTCTCACACAAATTTCCAGTAGGAAGTAAATCATGAAAAATCTTGCTCGACTTGGGCTGCTCCCATGATCATAGTTGTCAGATTTCAATTAGGGGAAATTGAAGGCAGGCTCGTCTATATCTTTGCTCAGTCAAATAAGTTCAATATTGTCACAGGTCCTTAGTTTTGTCGCATGAAAATTGTGTTCCATGATCCATTGGTGCCAAAGGTCAGTTAGGACCGCCGTTGTCCTTCGTTTCAAAAACGCCTCTGGTTGTGGTTAACAGTCTTTGTAAGTTCTACAGTCTGTGAGTGAATCCTCAGAGTTAATAAAGAGTCCCTCTGTGTTAAATCACATAAAACAAGCACAGCATGCACATGCCCTTATGCTGACAACATCTATGATGTTCTTCAGTGTGATCTCCGTCTCAACATCTGCCCAGTGATCCCATAAATCACAGTCCAATGTGCAGCTGCTCCTCTCGTGGCTGTGTGTCATACAGATGTGTTATTGTGCAGATTTCACATTAGTGCTCTTATTTGTTCATTCAAAAGACAGAAGTTTCTCAAAGGAGTAATTTATCAAGTCTTGCTCTGTTTATTTCTGAAATTATTTCTCAGGTTGTTTTAGATGCTAAAAACTACCCTGGGGAGTTTTATAAAACCACCCAACAAAGACAAACTAAAAACTGTTTCAACTGTCTGTAACTGTACTGATAATGCACAGCTTTATATTTAACATGACTGGAGGGAACAGTTCAGTTCATTTAAAACTACCTTGATGGGTAAAAGGTGAAGCAAGGACCAAAATATACATCCAGGTTTTTCCTGTTCAAGCCTTTAAGGATCAGCATGATGGATGACAGAGAAGCTACACCCTCTGGAGAAAGTGAAGACCATCACATCCTGTTATGAAATAGGATTACAATTTACTTACAGACATTAATCTTTTTAAGTCATACAATATTCATTTTTCGCCTTATCTTCATATTAAACTGTCTGTCTGAATGATGAATGAGGTTAGGATTTAGAGCCTTATATTGTGAGAAAAGTTCAAAACACCGTAGCTGTTTCAGAGGGTTTCATCGGTCACGAGACAATCCCCGTTGATAGGTTATCATCTGTGCCGGGCCCTCAGGCTGCTCATCCAGATTTACTCCAGACAACAACCTTTGACTCCGGCTCTCTAAACCCATTCTTGATGTTTTTACCAAAACAACCTGAGTAACATTATCACCTGAGTTTCTGGTGACTGGCTGAGGGAATCTTTAAACTGCTCACTTTTTGTGTTTTTTTTTAAAATCACAATGGGGCTCTCACCATGACATTTAGTAAATTCTCCTCATTGTTCATTACAACTTTACTGGTACGGCCGGGTACTGACTAAAGTGACATGCTCTTACATCTGTGATTACATTCATGCACAACGTTTCTTGAAAATGGTGGGGGGGCACACATAACTTACAGAGACGTCAACATTTATGTTTATTCTTGATATTTAAATGCTGTGTCAGCATTATTATCAACAAAATAATTAACAAAAGGGTTTTACAGATAATTCAGCATGAAACGCTGAGGATTACTTTCCTCTGGAGACGGTTATTAATTCAGCGTTAAGTTACCATGGCAATCTAGTCATATTAAAAGAGAACCACCTAGTATGGTTGCACTGATAGGATATTAGTGTTGGATATCAGGTCTGATATTGTCTAAATAGCTGGTTCGTTGGGTATCAGATAAATCAGATAATGGAGGGGATCAAAGAGGCTGACCCACAGGTTCAGTTCTGAATTCAAAACCAGTTAATTAAAGTGGTTTCAGTATATTTTAGTAATACGTAATTATATGATCGGAGCAGGAGTTTGGTTCGCATTGCCGGCAGTAGGTCAGACTTGATGCCGGTGCATGTTGGACTCCGGCAGGGCTGCCCTTTGTCACCGGTCCTGTTCATAATTTTTATGGACAGGATTTCTAGGCGCAGCCAGGGGCCGGAGGGGATCCGGTTTTGGGAACCTCAGGATTTCATCTCTGCTTTTTGCAGATGATGTTGTCCTGTTGGCTTCATCGGACCGGGACCTTCAGCATGTGCTGGGGCGGTTTGAGGCAGAGTGCAACGCGGCAGGGATGAGAATCAGCACCTCCAAGACCGAGGCCATGGTTCTTCACCGGGAAAGGGTGGCATGCCTTCTCCGGGTGGGTGGGGAAGTCCTGCCTCAGGTGGAGGAGTTCAAGTATCTCGGGATCTTGTTCACGAGTGAGGGAACAATGGAGCGTGAGATTGACAGACGGATCGGTGCAGCGTCCGCAGTTATGCGGTCGGTGTACTGGACCGTCGTGGTGAAGAAGGAGCTGAGTCGAAAGGCGAAGCTCTCGATTTACCGGTCAATCTACGCCCCTACCCTCACCTATGGTCATGAACTTTGGGTAGTGACCGAAAGGATAAGATTGCGAACACAAGCTCCCGAGATGAGTTTCCTCCGCAGGGTGGCTGGACGCTCCCTTAGAGATAGGGTGAGAATAAGCTCAGTCACTCGGGAGGAGCTCGGAGTCGAGACGCTGCTCCTTCACATTGAGAGGAGTCAGCTGAGGTGGCTTGGGCATCTGTACCGGATCCTGGACACCTCACTAGGGAGGTGTTCCAGGCATGTCCCTCCGGGACCCCTGGGAAGACCCAGGATACGCTGGAGAGACTGTGTTTCCCGGCTGGTCTGGGAACGTTTCGGACTCCCCTCGGAAGAGCTGGACATCTGTTTCAGAATCAGGACTGAAAAATTAAGATCAGTGTAAGCCTAACCTCTGGAAAACCTGACTTTAGACTCAACAAACTATTCAATCTGAAGAAAAAAAAAAAACTTTGCAAAACAAGAAATGCAAAAACAGATGGACTAACAAGGAGAGACAGCATTGTATACACATACTTTTACTCGCGGGCTGAAGAGACTCAGGTGGAAACAATCAAGGAAGAGAAAATACAAAAGGGAAAAAAAGATGAACACACCCAAAAGAACAAACGTTCACCACCACCCTCAACCACCACCAACCCCACCTCATGTGAAAAAAGGGTCTTGAACAAGTATTTTCTTTTGAAATAAATACTTTTAATTCATTGATTTATGACTTTAGATAGGGAATTTGACATGTCATTGAATTTCTGTGGTATTAAAGTAAAATTTCTGGTATTATGACCGTCATATTCACTACATATGTGTTAACCAATATTTGCTAACACAAACTATACATTCTGTAGTTAACAGCTGGCAGGAGTTTAAGTGTTTCAGCGGCAGGTTAAAATGAAAGTCCTGCCTGGAACTTTGACAGCAACAAAAAGATGTTCCTGGCAGGACTGAATGAACATGTGTGCAAACTTGGCATCAAGTGTCTTCAGTAAAGTTACCAGTCCGTTTCTCTGTTGGCGTGTCAAAACCTTTCTGTTGCTTCCTCCACATGGCTGCATACAGACCCCGTTGCTCCAGAAGCTCATGGTGTCTGAACAGAGCAGTGACACATGAAGGACATGCCAAAACAACACCACAAAGTTAAAATCACAACCTCCAAATTCATCATCTAATTCATATTTTCTTGATTATGTACTGTACCGAAACTGTACTGGCAAGATTAACAAAAAAGAACATTTTCATTCATAATAAGACAGGAAAAGAAGGGCAGGCACAGCAGATGGTTGGTCACTTATTGCTTATGACACCGGTGCTGCCTTAAGAACAAAGTTGAGCCGTCTAAAATCTTCACACTAAACTTTAACTGACTTTACTATGAATTAATAAAACCACAAATGTGTTACTGTCTGGACTGGCAGACAGAAGGAGACAGAGAGGGTCAGAAATAGAGGCTGCATTCAGAGAGGGCAAGGGACAAAGAGACAGATGGAGGGTAACAGAGAGGAGAGTGGAGGGTAGGAAGGAGGATGCAATGAAGAGGTGGCCAAGAGGTAAAGTGCAGAGGAAGGATGCTCTTATATATTATAAGGTTTATAAATTCCTTCACAGTGAGGAAGCCTAAGTTGATCATTTAGATGTTCCCTGTGTCTGTGAACTAAAGATTATTTTTACAGGACTCTGAAGCTCAAGGTCGGGTCAACAGGTATTGTTCCTGAACTTCCAAAAAAGGCATTTCTTTCTAAAATAATGTCCTTTCAGCAATGTAAAGGCTAATTATTGAAGGCCTTATTATACCCACCCATTCATTAACAATGGCTGTCCAAAATTTGGTCCCAAAATGTATTGCCTATGACCCACAGACATGAAATTGCCTTAGGTGGCACAAGAAGGCAACCGAAGAGGTAAACATACCACTTGCGCAGATTTGTGCAAGAAAGAAGCTTTCAACTGTTTGCAGGGCAGAATGGTACCCGTGGAAAAGGAAGGAAAGTGCTGTGAAGCATGTTGTATTGATCGCCAATCCTTAAAGCTATTAGGGTACACGCAAAGTTAGTATTTTGTGCTCAAGGAACGACATTTCTGCACAACTTCTTGAGTAAGCCTGAGAGAGATCAGAAGCTTAAGCCCAACCTGGCCATCAGAAGTCTGTAGTTTGCTGAAACAGATTTTATTATGTAGGAACCCAGCTAGGTCCAGGAGGGGGCCAGATTAGCTCAGTGGAGTCCCTTACACTGCACTGCCCAAAAATCCTGAAAGTGATCTGAAGGGGCAGAGCTGTTAACCAGTGGATACGAACAGAGGGTGTATTGATCCCATAGGAGAAGGACTCCAAGTACATAAGCTGATTCAGTGCCATCTCACCTCTAAGTGTTACAGGTTAAGTTATTCATCAGTATTCTGTCACAATGACTGATTGCGTTTCTTCAGAAAACAGCGACTGTGATGCCACCGTTCAGAAAGGTGGAGTCCCATGAGGCCTTGCTGCTTGGAACATATCAAGATGGTGACAAAACTCATTAGGGAGGCTCTGCAAAGGAAAGAGAATGTGCTATGCATACATACGCTTGTGCATCATGCACAAGCGTATGGAGCTTTCCCTCCAGTAATACCATGCTCCTAGTAAGAACATGGACCTTATCCTAGATTACTATGGAAACCTTTAAAAAAGACTCACAGCTGGATCATGTTGGCATAAGATTTAAAATGGAAGAATTACAAGCTACACAATTTCAGTGTCAGTCGTTCTTTTTGTGCTTGCCGTCAAGTCAGTGGTGGTAGAGTGTAAGAGGTCCTTGAGCAAGACCGGACTGTGATGGCCACCATTAAGAGTCTTTGTGGATGAACCTTCAATATTACATCTCCTCTGGGCCTCAAATGCATTCTCCAAGGCCAAGAGATGCTCACCATTTTGAGTAAGGATGAGCATCAAACCAGCAGAAATCCATTACCCAAGTGCTCTGGAGGGGGACAGTAGTGGACACAGTCTGATTCTCTCTGACTGGAGCCACTATTCCATCCATCATAGAGCAGCCAGTCAAAAGCCTAGGTAAGGTCTTGACTTCAGCCTGAAAGATTTCCCCTCCATTCAGAAAACCAGCAAAGAACTTAAAACCTTGAGTCAGACAAGACTAATCTGCGCTGGATCCTGTAGCCTACTGGCATATGCAGTGTAATGTCAACAGTGGAGGCCTTGGAGAGAAGGATTGGATGTCATTTGTGAAGATAGCTTGTCCTGTCTGTGCAGTGGAGATCAATGCAGGAAAAGTAATATCCTGCACCTCCCCCTTAGTTGCTCTGCGGAAGAGTTTATGGTATCAAGGATAAGGAAAACTCTGCATACAGGGAACCTAAGATGGCATTGGCAGGTATCTAGGTGAAAGATAGAAAATGGAGCACAGAAGAATCTCTGGAGGTTGCTGGATCAAGGTTGGATCACAGGGCAGTTGTGAGGTCTATAGCAACAAGGTTTACAGGCACTGGTTACTGGTTTAGCAGCTAGGGTTAACAATGTTCAAGGCAAAACCCAACAACATCAGGCACAGAGGATGTACAAGGTTGATGGAAATGAGACAACATGGAGCTTGGCCCAGATGGGAAACCATGAAGCAACGAATGATCACCTGCCGTCAATGTCTGGAAACCAGACTTCCACCACATCAGGTTTTTGATCAAGGTGTTTATGATGTCCTACCCAGTCATTTAAACCTCCATGTATGGGGCACAACTGAGTCACAGTCCTTTTGTCCAAGAAGGTGAACAGTGGAATATGTCATGGGAAGCCACTCAAAAGCCCTTAGAAACGAACACTATAGCTGGCGTCACAACCAGGTACTTAGGGCAGTTGCTGGAAGCATAACATTTGCCATCAACACCATCAAATGCAACCACAAGCTGAGGACCACAATGCTCCTGAAAGTCAAAGGTGCCAGTGCAACCCAGAGCAATGCCTGCTCCTCACCACCACAACTGACTGGAAGTTAGAAGTGGACTTTGTTAAACAGCTCAAGGCTTCAGCCAGCATTACTGCTTCACATGCCACCAATGAGATAGAAAGCACACCAACCAGGAGGTTGTTGAGGAGTGGGGTGAACAAGACTGACAGATTTGCTACACGCCTTTGAAGCTGTGCTGTTCAGACATGCTATATGCATTTCATAAAAGATTTTTTTTTTTAAAGCAAAAAATTTTTTCTAGTTATTGGTGCCTTAAAGTTTTCATCCAGCTGAAAAGAAATGAATTTCTTTACATTGAACATTTGCCTTTTGTTCAAGATTTTTGGGATTACAGCACACCTAATGTAGTAATTTCTGCACTTTTTCAAATAAATCCTTCTTCTGAATTTGACTGGACTAAAACCTTTTGTTCATCAGGGCTACTATCGTATACAATCTTTACCATAAGAAGTGACTGATTCAAAGTGGTTCACCGTAAATGAGATGAGATGGGTTCTTCTCCAGTCTCTGTTGCATTACGTCACACACCAACGTTTTCCTACAGAAATTGGGTGTATTTTGACACCGGAGGTTAAATGGGTCGCTCTTGTGTTTACATCACAGTGTCAATCAAAGGATTAATGGTTTTTTTGTCAGTGTTCAACGCACATGCCTGCGGGGGGGCACAAAAAGGTCTGCAGTGAGGGATGGACGAAGTGCAGCTTTGTGTGATCAAATCTCAGGTCTGCTCTTATCAATACCTCAGCTTTATCCTTTGTTCGTGTGTGTGTGTGCAAATTAAGTGTGAGAGTGGAAAACCTTCAAACCTAGCTCCAATATCAAAGGATCGTATGCATCAGCAGCTAAATGGTGAGTATGTGTGAGTACGCGCCTTGGGCAACCGGACAGATATAGGAGGTTAAAGGGTCAGGCAAAAACAAACTTTGGGGTTTTGATCTACAGATAACAAATTTGAAGACACTTTGGACACAGAGTCCGTCAGGCGTAACACACAAGCATGCACACACCCAATGAACTCTCAACGAGCCTTACCTTCCTCTCTCTGCAATCTGTCCTCTGTGGAGCACCAAGATCTGATCTGCCCCAACAATGGTGGACAACCTGTGACATCATGCAAACATGGTTCTTCTTTAAATTATTCACAGTTATATCAGACACTAAAGCAAAGTGCAATGACATAATCTTCCAATATAATCTTTTACATTCAGAGTTAATTTCCTCTGAACATATAGGTGGCAAGAAGAAAAATGGAAACTGAAACTCAGCCTTTTGTACTTAAAGTAGAATGACAATTATTTTAAATATAATGCCATACGTATTATATTTTTAATTATTGATACAATGAAATAAATCAATATAAAAGCAGCAACAACTACAGTTTTTCAGATGGCCATTTACTCAACTCAATTTCATTTATAAAGCACGTTGAAACAACACAGTTGGTCAAAGTGCAAAAATTAATTAAGATAAATTAAAAGAAGATGATGAAAGAAAAAGATAGAAGGAGAAAACAGACTAGCATTTATAACAAGAAAAGTCAACACCTCAAAACTAGGTTGAAAGCCAAAAGAATAAAAAAATTAAAATGTAACTTAAACAGGAGCGGGTCAGTCTGCCGTGAATGAAAGGCATAACAACATTAGATACAATAATCTAAAAGAGTGGGTCAGCCTACCATAAATTAAAATTCAGAGAAGGCTGCTGTCTCAAAGTGAGTTAGAAGCCAAAGGAAAAAAATACACTTGAACCGCCACCTTATTGTGGTGGAGGGGTTTGTGTTGCCCGAATGATCCTAAGAGCTATGTTGTCTGGGGCATTTGGCCCCTGGTAGGGTCTCCCATGGCAAACAGGGTGACATGCCAGACTAAGAGCAATTCACAAGCTTATCATGGAAAAGGAAAAATCAAGGACCGTTACGTCGCCCTGATTGGCGTCTCTCTGGAGCCAGGCCTGGGGTTGGGGCTCGAAGGCAAGCGCCTGGTGGCCGGGTCTTTGCCCAGGAGACCCGGTTGGGCTCAGCCCGGAATGGCAACGTGGGCCCGCCTTCCCATAGGCCCATCATCCGCAGGAAGGACTATGAAAGGCTGGTGCTATGTGGTCTGGGTAGCAGTTGTGGCGGGGTGCCTTGACGACCCAATCCCTGGACCAAAACCCTCTCAGTAGGGACATGGAATGTCACCTCGCTGGGGGGGAAGGAGCCGGAGCTTGTGCGTGAGGTTGAGAGATACCGGCTAGAGATAGTCGGGCTCACTTCCACACATAGCCTAGGGCTCTGGAACCCAGCTCCATGAAAGGTGCTGGACCCTCCACTATTCTGGAGTTGCCCAAGGTGAGAGGCGGCAAGACTGGGTGGGCTTGTTTATAGCCCCCCAGCTCAGCCACAATGTGTTGGAGTTTACCCCGGTGAACGAGAGGGTCGCTTCCATGCGCCTTCGGGTCGAGAAAAGGTCTCTCACTGTTGTTTGTGCCTACAGGGCGAACTTCAGTACGGAGTACCCGGCCTTCTTGGAGTCCCTGGGAGGAGTACTGGATAGTGCTCCAACTGGGGACTCCATTGTTCTACTGGGGGACTTCAACGCTCACATGGGCAATGACAGGGGCACCTGGAGAGGCGTGATTGGGAGGAATGGCCTCCCTGATCTGAACCCGAGTGGTGCTCTGTTATTGGACTTCTGTGTTAGTCACAGTTTGTCCATTATGAACACCATGTTCAAGTATAAGGGTGTCCATCAGTGCATGTGGCACCAGGACACCCTAGGCCGGAGGTCAATGATCGACTTTGTTGTCGTTTCATCTGATCTTCGACCGTATATCTTGGACATTCGGGTAAAGAGAGGGGCTGAGCTTTCAACTGATCACCACCTGGTGGTGAGTTGGATGCGCTGGCGGAGGAGGAAGTTGGATAGACCGGGCAGAACCAAACGTATTGTGAGCTTCTGTTGGGAACGTCTGGCTGAGCCCTCTGTCAGGGACATCTTCAACTCCCATCTCCGGGAGAACTTCACAAACTCACAAATTCTGAGGGAGGCCGGGGACATTGAGTCCGAGTGGACCATGTTCTCTGCCTCCATTGTCGACGTAGCAGCTTGAAGTTGTGGATGCAAAGTCTCAGAACCCGGTGGTGGACACCGGAAGTAAAGGATGCCGTCAGACTGAAGAAGGAGTCCTACCAGGCCATGTCAGCCTGTGAGACTCCTGACGCAGTAGATAGGTACCGGCAGGCCAAGCAAGCCGCAGCACGGGCAGTCCTGGAGGCAAAAACTCGGGTCTGGGAGGAGTTCGGTGAGGCCATGGAAGAAGACTTTCGGTCGGCCAACACCGTTTACAGTGTAGGTGGGGAGCTGTCGACCTCGACTGGGGACATCGTCGGATGGTGGAAGGAATAATTTGAGGATCTCTTCAATCCGACTGACATGCCTTCCATTGAGGAAGCAGAGTGTGGACTCTGGGATGCGCTTGTCCATCACCTAAGCCGAGGTCACTGAGGTAGTTCGTAAGCTCCTCGGTGGCAGGGAACGGGGGCAGATCAGATTAGCCCAGAGTACCTCAAGTCTCTGGATGTCCTAGGGCTGTCTTGGTTGACACACCTCTGCGACATTGCATGAAAGAAGGGGACAGTGCCGCTGGAGTGGCACACCGGGGTGGTGGTCCCTCTTTTTAAAAAGGGGAACCAGAGAATGTGTTCCAACTATAGAGGGATCACACTTCTCAGCCTCCCTGGGAAAGTCTACGCCAGGGTACTGGAGAGGAGAATACGGCCGAAAGTCAAACCTCGGATTCAGGAGGAACAATGCGGTTTTCGTCCCGGTTGTGGAACACTGGACCAGCTCTATACCCTCCGCAGGGTGCTCGAGGGTTCATGGGAGTTTGCCCAACCAGTCTACATGTGATTTGTGGATCTGGAGAAGGCATTTGACGGTGTCCCTCGTGCCATTCTGTGGGGGGCACTCAGTGAGTATCGGGTCCGGGGCCCTCTGTCAAGGGCTGTCCGGTCTCTATATGATCGGAGCAGGAGTTTGGTTTGCATTGCAGTAAGTCAGACTTGTTTCCAGTGCATGGGCTGCCCTTTGTCACCGGTTCTGTTCATAATTTTTATGGACAGGATTTCTAGGTGTAACCAGGGGCCGCAGGGGATCCGGTTTGGGAACCACAGGATTTCATATCTGCTTTTTGCAGATGATGTTGTCCTGTTCGCTTCATCGAACCGGGACCTTCAGCATGCGCTGGCGCGGTTTGAGGCCGAGTGCAACGCGTCAGGGATGAAAATCAGCACCTCCAAAACCGAGGCCATGGTTCTCCACTGGGAAAGGGTGGCGTGCCTTCTCCGGGTGGGAGAGGAAGTCCTGCCTCAAGTGGAGGAGTTTAAGTATCTCGGGATCTTGTTCACGAGTGAGAAAAAGATGGTGCGTGAGATTGTCAGACGGATCGGTTCAGCGTCTGAAGTTATGCGGTCGGTGTACCGGAACGTCGTGGTGAAGAAGGAGCTGAGTCGAAACGCAAAGCTCTCGAATTACCAGTCAATCTACGCTCCCACCCTCACCTATGGTCATGAACTTTGGGTAATGACCGAAAGGATAAGATTGCAGATACAAGCGGCGAGTTCGGTCACTCGGGAGGAGCTTGGAGTCGAGCCGCTGCTCCTTGACATTGAGAGGAGTCAGCTGAGGTGGTTTGGGCATCTGTATCGGATGACTCCTGGACAACTTCCTTGAGAGGTGTTCCTGAACCTATCCGAAGCACCGCCCTGGATACCTAAACCATTCTCCAGGCGAGACAAAAGGATTTGATTCTTCATAGTATCAAAGGCAGTTGTTAAGTCCAAGAGAACCAAGACCAATACAGTGACCACAACCTGTGGCTTAAGACCGTCACTAAAATAATGGTGCCAACTCAGTACTGCAGCGGATTGGAACACCTCAAGAATATTGTGCTAATCAAAAAATGATATCAGCCGGCAGAAAAATACTTTTTCCAAGGTTTTACAGAGAAAAGGGAATTTACAGATTGGCCTGAAATTTTATAACATTGAGGAGTCTAAACATGGTTTAACACTGATTTAATTTAAGACTCCAAAAGTCATTCGAAAAATGTCGGCCCAACTAAGAGGTGCCCAGGAGTTGGACTTCATTCTAGAGGTAAACAAGCCACCACATGTGCCACGAATCCTTAGTCCAAAGGGGGGCAATGCAGCAGGATAATGACCTAAACACCAGAAATCTATAGCAAAATCAGTGAAAATTTAAAAGAATTTGTCCCAAAAATTCTAATACCATCGCACCAACATCAAATTCTAGTCCAAATGTCTGAAATGTTCCAAATCATACATTGATCAAAAAACATGAGCCTTGGATCTCATTAATAGCTTTAAAATAAAAAATAAAAAGTAACTTCCTCTCTGGTTTCATCTGGTATCATCATGTAGAACTGGCCCAAGACCTAAACCAGAGATTGGGTGAGAAGATGGGAAGATCAGGAGACAGAAACTGGGAGGTCCCACTCATGCAGCCAGTGCACCTAACGTGTCATGGAGGGCGGAACAGTGGGACATTTCTTTCAGCGGTTGTTACGTCACCGTTGCTCCTTCAGAGGCAGTATCAGATGCAGAATGCTTGCTGCGTAAAATTACATTTTGGAAAGGCATAGCAGGAGTGTGGAGGTGGCTGAAACATCTGGAGAGAGGATGAAATTAGTCCGTCATGGGGACAGCGAGAGGCAAACTAGCATAGCGCCTGGTCCGGCTGGGTGTCGGAACGACTAGTCTCTTAACAAGCGAGCTGACTTCACTGGCCATGCTATCAAATTTGTTCCTCAACTTGAGACACATGCTAATGGACAAACCCTGTTGCCGCGCTTAGCGACCTGGTTGTGCCTCCTGAAGCGGTGCCTTCATCTCCCTCCTGCACCCCCAACAGCAGACCAAACACCAGCGGAATAAAGTACCCAGTCGTTGACAGTGGACCACTGAGTAGAGTAAAGTCACCCTCTTTAGATTGCAGAATGCTGTCATGCTTCTTTGAGAGCGCACACATCGGGGAGGGAACATGGAAGCTCTGTATGATCACTGTGAATGCACAGCTGGAGAGTGGAGGCAGAATGAAGAGCGGATCTCTCGTGGGCCTTTGTATCTGTTTGTAAGAATGACTGGATGTTAAACATGTTCAGCTGTCCTTTAAAAATGAAAAACTACAACCGTTCCAGTGTAATCCTCAACAGAAACACACTTCACCCCCCCCCCATAACACATGTGCAGCAGACACACAGCTGAGTATGCCATTCAGGGTTGGAGAACTCTGAATGAACCCTTCTGTAAATTATTAAAGATAATATTTATGACAACTCCCTGATGATCCTCTGATTACACCCACGCTCAGCCATCTAAATGGCTCTCGCCTCTGGATTCACAATTTCACTTGAAAAAGAAAAGCAGCCACCAGGTGGATAGCTGGAGATACCTCCTGAATTGTCAGTTTTCTGTTGTTTGTTCATTTATTTAGAAGTGTAAGTTTGAATTTGAGAGGAAAAAGTAGGGACATGTTTCCCTTGCTCCCAGAGGAAAACACATTTGCATTCACACTACTTTTGCAGAATGACAGAAAAAGGAAGAAGACTGGGCTCTGCTCATCCCTCTCCAAACTGATGAGTGTCACTTTGAGCTTCAGCTGAACTACCACAGTGCTTTAATGTCACAGAAGGCTATCTTTGGACAGCCTCCTTCAATATTTGATAGAAACCCTCGGTCACAGGAAGAAATATCTCTCACCAGAGACAGTAGATGTCAACGAGTTTTTTTTTTCCCCCCTCCATCCATTCAGGCTTTTCAGTGAATCATAGAGGCATATTTCTCAGGGTATGATACCAAAGTCCTGTTTTTAAGGTTAGGTCAGAGACATTACAATGAACAGGAAGAATATTAAAGACTGGTCAAGGCTCACAACATTTAAAAAGTGCCTAAAATCTTCTGTTTTTAAAATGTTTAAAAGGAAGGAGTGCCTCTGCAGGTGCTGCTTCATCACAGTAAATGATGCCGAAAATACATCTACCGTATTTTCTGGACTATAAGCCGCTACTTTTTTCATAGGTTTTCAACCATGCGGCTTATACAAAGGTGCGGCTATTCTGTGGATTTTTCTTCCACCGCTAGGGGGAGTGCTAACCGGAATTAGAATAAAAACTAAGACAAAATAAATGCAAAGAAGAATACGCTACTTCTTCTTTAGCAGATAGAAGTAGGTAGAAGCAGATTTCAAACAGATAAATAGATAAATAAATACTGGTTATTTTCTCTTGGTTCTGTCCAGTTTTAATCAGCAGTTGCTGCCGTGTTAAAAGACACTGTTAGGAAAGGATCTATTTAGGTACAAACATGTACATCATTTACAGTTCAAAATCATTCTGTACATGTAGTAAATATCTAATCTAACAACATAAATATCTGCGACTTGCATATATATTTTTTTTAAATAGAGCGGATGCGGCTTATATACAGGTGCGGCTTGTATATCTTTTATTATTATTTTTTTTTTTAAATAGAGTGGATGCGGCTTATAGTCCAGAAAATACGGTAGTCATTTCTAATGGTGTCAAATAAAATGTGATGTTCAACCTATAAAATGAGCCTCTTCTCATGTGTTTCCAATCCTCTCCTAAAAGCCCTGAACTGTTGGGTTCATGTAACATCATTACACGAGTTACAGCCTTCTTACAGTGGATTTCTTTTGGCGGGGGTGGGTTGACCAGATACCCTTCGTCATTCTCGTCTCCGACTCCCTTCCAGCTCGTTCATCTGTCTGTAAAGCGACATGGGTTGTTCGCGGTCAAATGGTAAAACAGACTCAGCATCGGCCTTTAGTGGAGCAGAGACGATGGTTGTGTCTTAGATATTTCTAAACTGCACCATGGCACTTCTGGGCGTCCTCCATGAATGGCTGCGAGTCGCTGTCACTGGCCCGGTGGGGTCCGGGATTCAGCTTCTACAAATGACTCGATCCAGCAGCTCCGGCGTAAAGGTCTGATTGATGGAGAGCTCCTGACAGGTTTGTCCCTCCTGCAGATTCACCATCTTCCCTTAGTTACTCAATTTCGTCATATGAGCAACTGCAGAGAACCTATGTAGGTTTAAACTAGTCTTTTTCACAGTTATTGGGTCTCCTGCACGCTTTAAAAGTTCAGAGGACTTCAGGTGACCCCTTATCTGGTTTTATAGTTTAGTCTACACTTTTTTTTATTGGTAATTAAAGAGTGACATTTAAAAGTATCTGAATACTGCAGGAAAAGAACCGTGTAATCAGTCAATCGGGTTTCTGCTGCAGCACAGCTTTCTCTTACATTTATCTGATATTCAAAGAAGTTTAACTCATTGAAGTTGTGAGAAGAGGATGTTCACAGCAGGGGGAGGTGTTTGCAGATTAAAATTCATCAGCTTCTTGTATCTTCAAAAGAAACAGTAACCCCAACCCATATCTTGATGAAAAGATGATTTAAAGCTGACACCGTGACTTGTCCTTGTGTGCTTTCATTTCATTTAAAGCCAAACTTCATCCCACAGACGGTCCACGTCCCAGGAGCGGATTCCATCTGCTGCTACTATTGAACATTTAAGAAGCTATTGGGTCATCCCACTGAGAGACGACAGCTCAATTCAAATAAAGTCTGGACCACAAGAGACTAGAACTGTGATGTGAACACTATACAACTAATCTTACAGCAGTTCACTGCAAAATATATCAAGAAATGTAAAGATAAAATACGAAGTCTCGCTGTAACTGGTAACTGGTGGAGATTGGTTCTGGGTTGACCCGGAGTGAAGCTTAGAAAAGGCAGCTATCTTCACTCCCTGTTAGCCCAGTTAGCTAGAGCTGACTGGAAGAAGACCAGCCAGACTGCCTCCTCACTGGCAGTCAGGTCCTCCGGTCAAATCCCCTTCACCTTGGACTGTTTAGGCAACTAACCAGACCACTAGTTTGGCCGTCTAGGCTACTGTCCAATGGTCCACGGACTATGCGGGTAGGTCCGGTCAACCCAAGATTGACGATCCACATTTCAGCTCTATGTTACCAGTAGGGTTGCCACCTTTCAGAAATAGAAATAAGGGACGCCCCGATTTCAGCAGCGCAGGCGACAAAAAAAAGGGACATCCCCAGAACTTCTAAAATGCTTAGGAATGTATTTATTTTATAAAACAAAATGCTTTGATTTAAAGTTTAAAGTGCCTTAATAGCATTGAACTTGCATGACTGTACAGACAGACAACCATACTAGCAATTGAAATATCCTCCTATGCTATGTATGTCCACATCAGCCAGGATGTATAATATAGCTACAGGTGAAGAATATGGTGTAAAAGTTAATTTATTTCAATAATTCAACTTAAAAGGTGAAACTAATACATTACATAGTCTCATTATATGCAAAGCAAGACGTGTTAAACCTTTATTTGTTATAATTTTGATGATTGAATTGTTTATTGATTTCATAATATAGAGATTTTTTATTTATCTGTGAGCCATAATCACCAAAATTATAACAAATAAAGGCTTGAAATATCTCACTTTGAATGTAGTGGGAAATAATATATTTGTTTCACCTTGAGCTGAATTTACTACTAATGAACTTTTGCAATATATTCAAATTTTCCGACCTTCACCTGTATATTATGACATCAATAAATAAGAGCATAATATGTGTCTGTATTGGTTCAATACAGAACGCAACTTTTAATTCCCAATTACGTAACAATTCCATATTTCAAGGGACGGGTGGCGAGCCTAGTTACATGATTCCATGTAAGGTGAGGTTAGGTAGCATCATAGGTTAGCACGGGGTAAGTTAAGCTAAAACAGCTAATGTGTGGAACGTTAGCTGAGGCACGGTGGTTTCAGCCGATGCCCCGGCCTGGTTGTTCCATCCATCATCATCATCATCATCTTCTCCCGCTTATCCGTTACCGGGTCGCGGGGGCAGCAGCCTCAGCAGGGATGCCCAGACTTCCCTCACCCCAGACACTTCCTCCAGCTCTTCCGGGGGGAGTCCGAGGCGTTCCCAGGCCAGCCGAGAGACATAGTCTCTCCAGCGTGTCCTGGGTCTTCCCCGGGGTCTCCTCCCGGTGGGACATGCCTGGAACACCTCCCTAGGGAGGATCCGGTACAGATGCCCAAGCCACCTCAGCTGACTCCTCTCAATGTGGAGGAGTAGCGGCTCGACTCCGAGCTCCTCCCGGGTGACCGAACTCCTCACCCTATCTCTAAGGGAGCGTCCAGCCACCCTGCGGAGGAAACTCATCTCGGCCGCTTGTATCCGCGATCTTGTCCTTTCGGTCACTACCCAAAGTTCATGACCATAGGTGAGGGTAGGGGCGTAGATTGACCGGTAAATCGAGAGCTTCGCCTTTCGACTCAGCTCCCTCTTTACCACGACGGTCCAGTACATCGACCGCATTACTGCGGACGCTGCACCGATCCGCCTGTCAATCTCACGCTCCATTGTTCCCTCACTCGTGAACAAGATCCCGAGATACTTGAACTCCTCCACCTGAGGCAGGACTTCTCCACCCACCCGGAGAAGGCATGCCACCCTTTTCCGGTCGAGAACCATGGCCTCGGTCTTGGAGGTGCTGATTCTCATCCCTGCCGCGTCGCACTCGGCCGCAAACCGCCCCAGCACATGCTGGAGGTCCCGGTCTGATGAAGCCAACAGGACAACATCATCTGCAAAAAGCAGAGATGAAATCCTGAGGTTCCCAAACCGGATCCCCTCCGGCCCCTGGCTGCGCCTAGAAATCCTGTCCATAAAAATTATGAACAGGACCGGTGACAAAGGGCAGCCCTGCCGGAGTCCAACATGCACCGGGAACAAGTCTGACTTACTGCCGGCAATGCGAACCAGACTCCTGCTTCGATCATACAGAGACCGGACAGCCCTTAGGAGAGGGCCCCGGACTCCATACTCACTCAGCACCCCCCACAGAATGGCACTTTGGTTGTTCCATCCGTTTTCCTATTTTTACCGTTGATGGCTGTATTCAGTTCTTGCCAACAAGAAGAGGTCTATGGTCCCAGAGAGCCACTGTCCTGCGTGTTTTAGACGTCTCCCTGCATCACACACACCTGATTCTAATAATAGTCATTATCAGCATGTATTCAGCATGTCTCCTTGTGCTTCGAAAAGTTTAAATGCTATATACGTATATGGTATGTAATTTTTTAGATTAACATGGGTGAAAAAGCCATAAAATTCAAACATGCTTTTTATTAAATGTGTGTCAGAGCCTTTCAAGTCTGTTTCAATATCACCCTGACGACACATTTGCTGACATGTCATCACGCATCACCCTACGTCCTGAAATCGTCTTTTAATTTAATCTCTCCATCCTTCTTCTTTGTGTCAACTCTAATCCTGTATTCCTTTAACCACGTCCCTTGTTTCCGTTCATCCCCTTAACTCCCACTTTGGTGCCTTTTCATTCCTGCTGCTTTAGTTGCAGTGGGACAGACGGCTGTCATCTCATAAACAATAGAGCAGGGCACCTTTCATTCCTCATGCTGCCCTTTTCCTCTAAAGATAATCAAACATGCGTCGGTTCCTTTCAGGTTCCACACTTTACTAAATTAACTGTGTAATCTTGGAGTGTTTGATAGCAATGTCACCTGTGTGCCACCACTATGGTGGTCCTGTTGGTGCAAACCTCGGCCAGCGAAGCCTGGATGTTCCTCTCAGTCTGGGTGTCCAGTGAAGAAGTGGCCTGAAAAAACAACCACTGCATTACTACTACTGTCATTTAGGAGATGCTTTTATCCAAAGCGACTTACATCTGAGAGAAAAACACAAGCAAGGAATCACATAGGAGGGTCCAGCTGGATAAGTGCTGGTCAGACTTCTGTGAGTTCAGTTGGACAGTTGGAGTTCAGGTGCTGCCATGCCAGTGCTAGAATTTGTATTTATTTATTCATTTATTTTGTTCCCCCGCCCAACACAACAGTCCCTTTATACAAAAAAGTTACATCTAAAAAGACATCATAATATCATCTTGTCATAAGTGCATGCAGCTTACTCAGTGCTGAGTCCTGCAAAGAGCTGGACGAATCTTCTATCTAATTCTGATGAGCAGAGAAGTTTACTAGATACAGAAGTGCTCCTTAGAGAGCTGAGTCTTTAGCTTGCTCTCAAAAGTAGACCCTGCAGATCGGACAGAGTTTGGTAGGTCATTCCACCATCGGGGAACAATGGAAGAGAAGAGTCTGACTACTGATTTCACACCACGTTGTGGTGGAAGCACCAAGCGTCTTCCTGGCTGAGCGGAGCTTTCCAGAGGGAGTGTAGCTCTGGATGAGGGAGTGAAGGTAGGCAGGAGCCTTTTGGGTAATAATTGTTTAGTATGCCAAACTTTCACTGCAGCCATCTTTAGTGGAGACTAGTTTGTGGGTCTTTCTGCCCTCAGTTTTGTCCTCAGTAACTGAAAAGGCTCCTTTTCTGGGTTCAGTGAGAGTCTTCATGGTATGTTTAGGGTCATCACCCATCTGCACGCTGAAGCAAAGTAATATCAGCTGTGTAGCACTCGTCTGAATGCAAGCAGAGACCGTGCTGTTTCAGTTAGTCGGAGATGGGTGAACCTCTGCCAATCTTTACATCTGACGGACTCATGTTACTGACCTGCTGACAACAAACCCAATAAGTTGTTAAATGATCTTCCAATTACTTTTCCAGCCTTTAAGCCTTCCAGCGTTGCCTCCATTTCAACTTAATTGAGATATGTTGATGTCATCAGATTTAAAATAGTCTCATGTCTTCTATAACAGGACAAAAAGTCCCAGTTTCAACATCTGATGTGTTGTTTACTCTATTTTTGCTAAAATAGGAATTTATGAGATGTGCAACTCAGTGCATTCTGTTTTATTTACACTGGATCCTTCATGATTTTGGTCAGATAACCTTCACACATTTGCACCAACTATTATTTTCATTTTTCATAAATAACACAATCTCTTATTCGAGCTAGCTGGTTATGGAATATGAAGTGTAATTCTTGCACTTTAATTTTGCTTTAATCACCTGGTTTATCATAGCAGGTGGAGCTTTTACGGGAGGACACTCTTAAAGAGACAGGAGCACTTACAGAGCCTTTCACACAAAAGGCGTCAAAAGGTTACTTTTTGCTTTTGTATTTTGTATTTTAAGTTAGTCTCTTCGACGTTTTCTGATAGACCTTAAAAAAAAGTGTGATCTTTTTTCTTTTGGTCTGTGATGAATTACCCTTCTGGTTGGAATTTTCTCTCTGTCGGTCCTAGTCTGTTTTATCTCATTTTTTTCTTTTATTTACTCTGTGCATATTTTTACTATTGAATCTGTCGTGCATCTGTGCTCTTAATCCCTCTCTGTGAAAAGTTATGCACTTTAAATGGCCTTGTTTATATAAGCGATGATGCGCTTCAGCCGTGTTTTACACCTTCCATCTACATAGCTACACGAACGTTGCAACACTTGACTGCTGTTTAAAGCAACGACACCTGCAGCTCGTTTTTCACATACGTGCATATTTTCACATGTTAGATAAGTAATGAATGAGATCTTCATCCGTCACTGTGACTTCTGCAGCCTCACCTCATCCAGCAGTATAATCTGAGGTTCCTTCAGGATTGTTCGAGCGATGGCCACTCTCTGCTTCTCGCCCCCGCTGAGCTTCAAGCCTCGCTCCCCTACTTCTGTGTCATAACCTGCAGGGACACATTCCAGCCACGTTTGTTCATGTCTCCATTATACACCTCATTCAAGTCAAAGTCCAGCACACCCACAGGAGAGCCCGACCTTGAGGCAGCTCCAGTATCCTGGCGTGTATGTCGGCGGCCGTGGCGGCTCGCTGCACCTCCTCATCGCTGGCTGTAGCTCGGCTGTAGCGAATGTTGTTGCCTATCGTGTCATTGAAAAGGACCGTATCCTGGGGAACCACACCAATGTACGACCTCAGAGAGGACTGACGCACCTGAAAAACAGGAGATCTGAAACAAAATACTCGTGCCATGTGCCTCACTTCAGTATTTCCCATCAGGTCAACTGAAAGTAAGCATTACTAACTTCCCTACTTTGAAAATACTGCTGCTACCTCAGACTTTTTTTTTACCAAACAGTACCACAATAAGAAGCACAGTGAGGAAAGATAGTTTTGAGGAATATAGGCAGTACTCGAGTTGTAAAATAAAATCAGGGGGGATGGTGGATTTTAATCATATGGGGACAGATAATTTGTGCTGATTACAAATATAATATATTACAAATAGCAATGACCAAAACAATGACAGAAAAGAATGACATAGCAGCAGTTAAATACAGCCTTCTGTAAGCTTTAAATATCCACTGGGCTTACATCAAATACATCAAAACACAACAATAAAAAACAGTTTTCTGAACTTATCAATATGCCTCTGTCCTTCACAGGATAAGTAAAATGCATCACTGCAAAAACTCAAAATCTTAACAAGAATATTTGTCTTATTTCTAGTTAAAATGTCTCATTTTAGTAAAAAAAAATCTCATTACACTTAAAACAAGACTCATCACTTGAAAAAAAAAATTCACCCGTTTCAAGTAGATTTTCACTTGAAATAAGTAGAAAAATCTCCCAGTGGAACAAGATGTTTTTGCTTGTAATAAGAAGATAAATCTTGTCCCACTGGCAGATTTTCCTACTTATTTCAAGTGAAAATTTACTTGAAACAGGTGAAAATTGTCATATGTTATTTTTCTTGTGTTATTTTTCTGGTGATGACTCTAAATGTTGAAATAGGAGTAAAACCACATTCATTGATGACATGACATAAGGGGTGGAAAGGGGAGATGGCAGTTTTACAGGGGGGATGATTTTGACTGTTTTTATTTCAGGGGGGATGCCATCCCCCCTCATCCCCCCTCAACTCGAGTACTGAATATAGGATCATATTTACTATGTAGTACCAGAACAGAAACTGTAGTAGAAGCAAAAAAAATCTAATCTTTTAAGCCAAAGTTACAGACCCCATTGTACCTGTGGAACAGAAACATATCTCAAGCATCATGAGCATGTGGGATGTATTCTTTACAAAGCTGGCTGTATGGCAGGTTGAACTGGTTGGAACTCGTCCTCCTTCCAGGAGCATACATCAGCATGAAAGTTGCATGGCTTAATCCATCCTATACTATATAATGCATGCTGCCCCAGGTCACAGACGCAGCTCGTGTCCTTAACTGGTTCGTATTCCTGCTTCCCCTCCAGGCTTCTACATAATAGACTCATCTTTTCTGCTGCTCTACATCTAAAGACACTTTATGTAGCTTTACAACACTGTATCCTGGGGAAAATACAACCTCACTTCCAGGAAAAGTTGGAATGTTTTGTAAAATGTGTCTTAACAACCGAATCCAATTATTTGCAAATCTCAAACCTTTTTACAAACCTCAAACATCCACTTCATTATTAAGTATACCAGGTAGTACCAAAAAAATACGTCAAGGATGAATGCAGATAAAACATGAAAATTGAACTTGATGGCAGCAGCACATCTAAAAAAAATTGGATTATGGACAACTGGACAGGAATAGTAAAAGGTGCAGGGGAAAAAATAAATCCCAGAGGAAAAGCTTGAAGTTAATTAGGTTAATTGGCAACCAATCAGTAACATAATTGGATATATAAAGAGATCATTGAGACTATTAGAATTAAAGATGGGTAGAGGTTCACCCATCTGTGAGAAGCTGCATCTACAAACTGTAAAACAATTTCAGAATATTTCATCACCTATAGCACACGAATCCAAGAACGGGAAGAAATCTCTGTCTGCTAGGGACAAGGCCTGAACTCCACGTTGGATGCCCCTGATCTTCAAGCCCCCAAGAGACACTACATTAAAAACAGGTCTGATTCTCCAGTAAAAGTTGGTGCATGGGTGCAGGAACAGTCCCATAAACTGTCATCTAACACGGTTTGCCATGGCGTTCACAAACGCGGGTTAAATCTCTATCCTGCAAAGAAGCCATGTGTGACCACAATCCAAAAGCACCATATTCTCAAAGCTCATTTAAAACTGAGGCAAAGTGGAAAACCAGCCTGTGGTCAGAGAAAGAAAGATTTCAAGAATTCAGTTCAAAGGCCAGCATCTTTTACAGCATGGGGTGAATTAATGCCTATGGAGCGGGCAGCTTGCATGTATCGTAAGGAAATATCAAAGCTGGTGCACAAACACAGGTTTAAAAACTTAACACTCAAGTCCAAATGTATTCTATTCAAATTCTTTATATTTGCTTCAGAATCCACACCAACATACAGCAAAGTAAAATGCCAAACACAAACACAAAAAAGGCAAAGACCATCTATTAGACCACAAAGATCAGGTGAAAAGGCTGGAAAGTTGGACACAAGAATCTGGAAACTGGAGGTCTAAACATAGAGAGGTGAAAAATGAAGGAGCGTAATGACTGATTGTCTGCAGGTGTTTATCGTGGGAACAGAACAAAAGAGAGAATCTAAAACGTCAATCCAAGAATTTCAAAATAAAACAGGAAATGAAGCCAAGCAAACCCTAACATCTGGTAGGAAAGTTGCCAAAAAAATAATGCGCCTCCTGGACAGCCCATTATTTTCAGTGTTTTTGTGCTTCAAAGCAGATAAGATCTAACACAGTTATCGATATGGTTTAAGGTGTAAGCAGATGAAGTGTTTGATAGACCATCAAACTGCACCTGAATCCCCGTCCAACATTGTTGAGGGTTAATTGTGGTGCATAAACATCTGAAACCAGCAGATTCCCTTCAAACTGTTTGGAGATGGGTTCCTCTGACAGAACTGGACTCGGTGCCATTTTCTACACATCTAAATAACAATCACACCTTTATCTCAATGACAGCAGGGTTTTCATCATGACTTACTGTGGCTGTTTGGAACAGAAGTCAATACTAACACCTTCTGATGTTTTGACCGTGCCTACAAGTTCACGGAAAGTAGATTTCGTGGTATTTGGCCAGAGTCGAGCCAGATGTTTCATCTTGCTCTTTCCTCACAAGGACTCAGCCGACAGGTTCTCCATTCACCTCTGCTGTCTCCCTTCTGAACTGGTTCACCAGAAAAACTGAACGCTGAACAGCATTGATCTCCTGAAGCTGAAACCAGACTAAAACTGAAGTTCATGTCCCATTAATGAAAGAAATGTTGATCAATAAACACACAGATGACTCGCTTGGTGTAGATGTCTCACTGCACACGCTGCCCCCACCCCCCTCCCCACAGCCTCCCACTGAGCCCATTAGTCTACAAGATAAAGTCACAATTAGGGATTCAAATATGAAAACACCAGATATCTACTGTTTATATCATTTACTTGTATGCAATCCAACGTCAATATCGTGTACTTGGACAATTACCCACACGCTCCAATGGAACAAGCCATCTAGACATGCAACATACGGAAATTAGACAACACTTCTCACATCACGACTAAAGAGAGCTGGGGCCTCATTTAAAATGGAGTGCGTAGAATTCATACTAAAAGTGCACGTACACCCAAAAGCCGAAAATGGCGGGCGCAAAAAAAAATCCGGATCTATAAAACCGCGTGCCCGCAGACTTCCACGTAAGGTTCTCTTTATAAATCACAGTCCAGCTTGAAGGCTGCGCACGTGAATCCGCCTGGTATCCCGCCCTCTACACGCCCACTTTCTACCAAAAATGGAATCATTTTGCATATGAATGAGCCTGCTGAGCATGCGCAGCGGCTTCCTGCAGGCCCCCCCCCCCCCCACACTTTTTACAGTTTTAAAACTAACGGTAGGCTCAGCAAATCATCAAGACACTCGGGACGGCGGCCCGGCACCCCCGCTCCCTCTCCTCCCTCCCGTCTCCCCTCAGAGCTGCTCTAGGCTGATTTATGGTTCCGCGTTACACCAACGTAGAGCCTACGGCGTAGGGTACGCGGCGACGCGCAACCTACGCCGGACCCTACGGCGTAGGCTCTGCGTTGGTGTGACGCAGAACCATAATTCCGGCTTAAAAGTAAACAACATGTGCGCACGTACCCGTGTATGACAGGCAGACACACACGGGGAGAAGGGACTATTTCTTTAATTTTTATTTTTTTTAAACTTTACCCTTATGAACGCAATTGTTATATAGTCCAACTGTCCTTATTTTAATCAGAAAACTTTCTTTTTTCCTCTTCGGCGTGGAGTAGTGGGCTCGGAGCGGCAGCCATCCCCACATCCCCGCCCCCCCCGCCGCCTGCTCCGTTATCAGCACTATTTTATTATAAGTCTGACATATGTTGTGATATGTGATGACATTATTAAGAGTATGACATGCATCTGGCTTCATTTCACCACCTCACAGCATGCGTCGCCAGTTCCCCGTGTCTTAAGTACATTCTTACGGGAGGGTCCTAGTTGCCGTAGAGATACGCAGATTTTTCGGTTAGTTTTTTCTTTTTAGATCCGAGGCTTTGCGTAGAAGGTGGCTTCCGCAACTTTCAGGCGCTTTTTCTGCGCAAGCAAGCTTTATAAATGAGGCCCCTGGTCATTTACCCTGTCACGAGCTGAGTGTATATTAGTATAGTTATAAGATCGGTCTTATAACTATTCAATAGTTGTAGGACCAGTTTGGCTAAGTTATATGTTTATATTTACCACAGTAACCCGGGAATAAAGAACATTCAAGGATTTGAATGTTCATTTATGCAGTACCTTTTAACCTCGTCTAGGTTCTACAAACTTTACAATGTCTTTCTTAGTCATCCATTCACACACACACTAATTTTGCTGAATAACATCCCTCCCAACGCTGACTCATAGTGACCATGTGATGATAATTAATCTGGGGTTGAGCCAGAACGACTTGTTAACACAAACATCCCTTGACTGTCTAAAACAGGCCGTGAGAGTTTTGATACTGACACATTTAAAAGGTATTTATAGAGAAGAAGATGGAAAACGTGGAAGATTTTGATGAAGTGACAACATATGAAACACATTGTGTGTAAAAGTGCAGGCATCAAGCTCAGCATCCTCCCTCTGACTCTGCAACAAAGACCCCATGACGATTACCAGTCTTTTTTTATTGATTCTTCTCTTTCAAGTTTCAACGAGCCACTCATTCTTCCTGTCAGCATTTTTCCAGTTCACCAGAACTGACGTACAGAAAACATCAGAAATAACATCAGGAAATTAAACTTCTTAGTCACGACGGATCTGCTGAACCCCATGAACTGGTAATCATCTTGAGATGTTGCTGCGAAGGGAAAACCAGAGCATCCACAGGGAGGCGGTAACGTTCAGTGTCAGTGGAGCTGATGATCTATTGGCTGAGAAGATTGTCTTTTATTCAATCAAATCTTGGGATGAAAAGTGCAGAATGTTCAGGACAGGGTAGAGGAAGAACATGTGAAGGAGACAAACTCCAACTGAAGAGGAAGATATCTGTGGAAGCAGCAGTGTACCTGAGCACAGTGGTGACGTGGACTTTTGTGGCCAGTTTGCTCTCTTAGCTGAGGTTGAGCGTGTAATCGTCTCTGTGATATTTAACAGTCACAGGTCCTTTTAAACCAGGGATCAGCAACCCGCGGCTCTAGAGCCGCATGTGGCTCTTTAGCGTGGCTCTAGTGGCTCCTGGAGTTTTTCAAAAATGTTTAACAATTTTTTTCTTTTTCTTTTTCCTTTTCTTCTTTTTTTCCTTTTTTCTTTTTTCCTTTTTTAATCTCGACATTTGGACTTTTTTCTCGAGATTGTACTTAAACATTAATCTCGACATTTCGACTTTTTTCTCAAAATTTTGACTTTTTTCTCGACATTTTGGCTTTTTTCTCGACATTGACGTTTTTCTCAAGATTGTACTTCAACATTAATCTTGACATTTCGACTTTTTTTGACGAAATTTTGAATTTTTTCTCGACATTTCAACTTTTTTCTTGACATTTCGACTCTTTTCTCGTCATTTTGACTTTTCTCGACATTTCGACTTTTTTTCGACATTTCGACTTTTTTCTCAAGATCGTACTTCAATATTAATCTTGACATTTCGACGTTTTTGACGAAATTTTGACTTTTTTCTCGACATTTCGACTTTTTTCTTGAAGTGCATGATGAAAAAAAAAATCTTCCCCCAGTTATAACTAATATAGAAACATGCAGCATGTATTGCCTTCATTCTAAGGCTTATACAAGACTTTTCATTTTTTGCAGCTCCAGACATATTTGTTTTTTGTGTTTTTGGTCCAATGTGGCTCTTTTAACATTTTGGGTTGCCGACCCCTGTTTTAAACCCTGCTGCACTGTCACTGGTGCCTTTAACCTGCAGGTGAAGGTTTATATCTTGATCTCGACATCTGTCTTCAACAGATTTCACGCGATTAGAGCTCTCTTCTTCCTGTCTGCTTAGCTTCAACCTGACATATATAGGTTTTAACAGCCGTCTAAGTCAGTGTTCTTCATTGGATTTCTCTCTGGAACTCTGTTATTGACCAATTTACTTGAATCAGGCTTTTTAAAGTAGGGAAACATCCAAACATGCAGGACATTCATGGAATACTAAAACGTGTATTTTACTCTACACACTAGTTTTGTGCAGAAGAAGTCTGGTTCTGCCAGACATTTCTTCTCTTTTTTTCTTTCCACGGTCGCCTGGTGCTTGCTCAGGACAAGGGATCGGATCCAAGAAAGGTTTTGATGCTAATTTTGGTTTCCTTAGGGATGCAATAATTATTATTATTGTATTAATTGGTCTAATTTGGGACGAATAGAACTAGATTGTTGAAATATCTTGACGTTTGTCCTGATTTGGTGAATAATGTAAATAATGTGTTTATTGTAAAATGTAATGTAAATAAAACTGAATTAAATTTGACTTCCAGCTGTGAATAACCTGAACCTGAACCTATATTTCTTGTTCTATTCCAGGTCTACTATGGATTCGACCCGAACTGTTGAGGTTTGGGTCGTACCACGTTAAGCCAAAGCTAACAAAGCAACATGCTAACAAACTGTGTGCTTGGCCTCTTGAAGTGTGAGGAAGGATGCAAGCATGAAAATGGGAAAGCCTGCCCTATTACTGAAAAACTGCAGCTCTTCTACACCAATACATCTTCAGCCTGCCAGATATCCTTCAAAGAAGCTCCTGCACAACATGTTAACATTTCCTCTGACAATGTCATAGAAGATCCACAAAGGTCAGGAGAAACCGACGTCTTCCTCCACCTCAGCTTCATTTTGCATTGTGAAAATGTGGCAGCAGCTGTTCTGGTAACACAGCGTCCTTCCATGATTTTTTTGATTTTTTTTTTCCTTGAACAAAATGAGCTGGCCAGGATTTTTTCTTAATCAAAACTCGGTAAAAATTAATAGCAAATGGATGATCCCCAAAACAACCCAATAATTCTGTCAGTGGAGGAAGCTGAGGAGTTTTACCGCCTCCTCTTCAAACAACAATACAAAAGAGTCTGAATGTAATAAAAGAGCTGAACATGTGTGTGGTGATTAAACGGTCCTCCTGCTGCGTAATTATAAACGAACGTCTTTATAATCACCATCAGACTGCTCCGAGCAAGCAGGTGCGTGCACGCTACGGACTGTTGTTGGCTTTGTTTGAGAGTTTATTATTGGTAAATCAGAAACAGTTACTTCGACCGTGGCAAATGTACTGTCTTTACACACACACACACACACACACACACACACACACACACACACACACACACACACACACACACACACACACACACACACACACACACATCTGCAGTCTGGACTCATTGCTGCATTATTCAGAAACCTTTTACTATGATTTATTCACAGTGTTACAGGAGCACAGCCCAACTCTGTGTATGTGTGTGTGTGTGTGTGTGTGTGTGTGTGTGTGTGTGTGTGTGTGTGTGTGTGTGTGTGTGTGTGTGTGTGTGTGTGTGTCAGAGTGCGGGGAGAGAGGAAAAGGGAAAGATGGAAAGCTGTGCGAGGGATCAAGGACATAAAAGAGGACTAAGAAAAAAAAGTGTCTACATTCAGCTGGAAACATAGATTAGTGCAGATATAAAGGAATAGTTCACATTTTCAGACTCTCAAACCTGAAGACGTTAAAACTCGAAACACACACTTACTGTAACCCAAATGATGCACGTTTTTTTCTCAGAGTAGCTTTTTTCTGTTTTGCACAATCTTGTTAAATTTGAAATATTATGGGAAAAAAAAACTGTATACAAGAAAGAGCAAATACTATATTTCGGTGTCTTTGGTGACTCCCAGATACAATACTTGAATGTAAAACAGCCTGCCACTTAGGGGCCACCATGTCTGAGAACATGTCATCCAGTGAACAGATCTGCAGGGTTTTGTGACATCACAGACCCAATGAATATTATCCAGTTTCCTCATCTGAATCTCCAGCCAAAGCATTTGTCTGCATGAGTTGACTATGTGACGGATCTCAGAAGAGGAACGCTCCTGAAAGAGGTGGAGAAAAGTTGAGTGCTTGACTCCACCCACCAGAAAACGCTGCTTTTAATGGAGCTGCGAAGAAACAGGGAGCTGCTGTTACGTATCTCTGCTGTATTTGAACCGAAACATGTCACCAAGACCTTAGAAGTTGTGTTGATTAGTCACATTAAAAGAATGTCTCTTTAACCGGGTTCATGAGGTCATCGAATTCAAACACGTCTTTGCACGTCTGTTCATCGCTGTTATGGGGAGGAGTTAGATCTCTTATCTCGTTTTTCTCTATTGCAGGTTGTGTCTTATTAGATATATACCCCACAGTGTTGTGCTTCCATGCAAACTTAAGTTTCTAAACAGTGACCTCTTGAAGCAGGTTGTTAGTGAACGAAATCACGATCACGAAATCACGAAATCAAATGTGTTTCCCTCATCTGCAGTTTGTTTGTAGACAGTCGGGTCTTCAAGGACCAGCTTAACTTTATAACCGCTGATGATTATTATACACCGTTAACAACTAAACAAAAACTGAGAGCAATAGTTTCACCTTCACTTTGACACATTTTCAGACCAAAGCGGACCCAAACAAAGTGGACGGTTTTGTTTCTTCGGCGTCTGAAATCATTCATCCAATGGCTTTTAAACACAGTTTTGTTAAATGTGTCATTTTTACGGGCATAAAACTTCTTCAAAAGTACCAGGATTAAGATAAAGGTGTTCTCAAGGGGACGGTCGAGGAAGATTGGGAGAAAAAATGTTTTGAAAGGATCTGAGATTAGTTTCAGGTCTGTGATTTCAATGTTCCAGCAGAGCAGAGATGTCAGCGTGAGCTCTTGGAGGAGATCGTACACTGAAAAAAATTAATCTAAGCGCATGTAAATATAAAATATTTAAACCTGTGATTTTAACAATTAAAAATGAAGTTTGTTGCTTTACATGAATACATCTAGTTTTGAACTTAAACTGCATTTTTTCAAAAAACAAGACATTGTGCATTTTTTCCTTAACAAGCAGTATTTATGTAATCCCAGGCAATCTTTTCATTTACACACAAACAACAAGCAATGATCTTGTTGTATTTACCTTTCCTTTAACAATTTTAATCTATTGGGCAGATTGACCAACGTTTTAGATGAAACATGCTTTATTTGTTTAAGTAGAACACCACATTAAAAAATATCTTGCTTGATCTACTTTAAAAAGATTAAGGCAACTTTTTCGCATGAGATTTTTATGTAGATCAAGAAAGACTAGTCTTTGTATAAACTACTTAATTTTTAGTATGTACAAAATTCATTTGCAAGTAATTTTGGTAAATAAAGTGAACTTAATTTTGGTAAATAAAGTAAACTTAACACAATTAAGTTGACTGTACTTGCAAAATGTATTATCTACATACAAAAAATTAAGTAGTTTATACAAAGACTAGTCTTTCTTGATCTACATAATAATCTCATGCAAAAAGTTGACTTATTTTTTTAAGTAGATCAAGCACAATATTTGTATCAGTGTATCAATCAGTCCTTCATGGTAGATGCACTGCAGAGAAGCCATGGATGTGGAAGCCCAGAGGAAGAGGAGGAACACCAGTAAAGAAAGCCTGGATGCAGAGAGGCTGGACAGATATCTGCGTCTGTGGTTCCAGTTGGGGAGCATGGAGGAGGAGGTGTGGTGGTGGGGAGGATGGGACAACAATTACCCATCATTCAAAATAATAAGATGCCATAAAGCATCTAGCTCAGGGGTCGGCAACCCAAAATGTTGAAAGAGCCATATTGAACCAAAAACATAAAAAAAAAAATATGTCTGGAGCCGCAAAAAATGAAAAGTCTTGTATGTATAAGCCTTAGAAATGTCGAGAAAAAAGTCGAAATGTCGAGGAAATAATCAGAATTTTGTGAAAAAAGTAGAAATGTCGAGAAAAAAGTCAAAATGTTGAGAAAAAAGTTGAAATGTCAAGGAAATAATCTGAATTTTGTGAAAAAAAGTGGAAATGTCGAGAAAAAAGTCAAAATGTTGAAAAAAGTTGAAATGTCAAGGAAATAATCAGAATTTTGTGAAGAGTCGAAATGACGAGAAAAAAGTCAAAATTTCGAGAAAAAAGTCGAAATGTCGAGATTAAAAAGGAAAGGAAAAAGGAAGAAAAAAGAGAGAAAAAAGAAAAAAAGGAAAAAAAGGAAAAAAGAAGACAAGAAAAGACAAAAAAAGAAGAAAAAAAACAAAAAAAAACAAAAAAAAAGAAGAAAAAAATGGAAAAAAAAGGTCAACATTTTTGAAAAAGCTCCAGGGAGCCACCAGGGCGGCGCTTAAGAGCCAAGGGTTGCCGACCTGTGATCTAGCTGATAAATAGATGGATTTAGAGGAGTATATGTTTGTCAGCAGCAGCAGCTACGTAGACTACCTACACCAATCCAGCTCAAGCCAGTTAAATGTTTCTGACTGCAAATTCTCACAGCACGGTTTAATGACGATCAATGATTTACTGTCTGATTAAAAAACATAAGTTTTTACATCAACGGCTACAGAAAATGAAGAAAATTACATGCACGTGGCTTTACCCTGGAGATGTCCTGCCCGTCGACGCGGATGCAGCCGCCCTGAGGGTCATAGAACCTGAATAGGAGACGCAGGATGGAGCTTTTCCCGGATCCGGACGGTCCCACCTGCACAAACACAACGCTCACTTCTAAGTTGTAACATCTGGCACAGCAACGCTTCTCAAGTTGATGAAGAAATAATCAGCTGTTCTGACGAAACACCTCGGTTATTAATGCAGATTTAAGATGTCTGATTCCAGGATCACTGCACCTGAATACCATCGCCTCCATCTATGAACCACAGGGGTCATGAATGTGCTCATTTTGTCTGGATATTCAAATGAAAATGTCATCTATATGTGAAAAAATGAAGGCTGATGAAACACCTATTAACACCTGTCATGTCTCAGTAAATGTCTTGGAAAATAAATAGCCAAGAATAAAACTTAGATAATTAAATGTTTAAATCTACTGTCCAAAGGAATATTTAAAAACATTTTATTATCTATTTTTGTTTATTTATTTAAACATTTCTAAATATGTTTCCTTATTGTATGTAAACACGTTATTTTTCATATTTGAAATATATATTAAATATATTTAAAGATATTTGATTTTTTTTTTATTTTAAAAGTAATTTTCCCTTCCTCTTTATGACACGTGTTTATTTATCTTTTCATTAATTCTCTCATTGATCATTTAATTAATTAATTTTAATCATTTATTTATATGAAAACTTTTAACTTTTATAACTTCTATCGCATTTTCCCGCATTAACCAGTAAAGTCATTTAAAGCAGGAAGTACTCTCGTTCCTCGATGTTTATGGAGAAAACATCCACGAGGAGTAAAATGAAAAGCATGTTTCGAACCACAAATTCTCAGCAAAATAGTTTGAAGCACATTTGGATTCCTAAAGTGCACCTGGAGGACAGGGGACTGTCGGAGGAGGCGGTGGTTCCTTTGCTGAAGTCTTTTTAGCCTCCAAAGTTGTCTGAAGAGAAAATAACTCATTAATCCTACACCGTAAAAGCAGGGGATTGCACCTTTTGTCCCTATTTACGTTTTATTTGCCACAATGTTGTTAACGTGACCATAGTTAACTGTTTCATCCAGAGATTCACATTTATCTGTTTCACAGAGACACACAATCCCATTTATGGGAATTTTGCATAATGGTTGATTAGGACAAACAGGTCAAAGGTCAAAGGAGCAGGGACGCTTAGTTCTGGACCAGCAGTCGGTCCCAGTCCTTCTGTCCATCTCAGAACATAGAGCTGCTTTTTTAACTAGTCTGAGGAACCACGGACAACGCGTTTCAGTGGCGGCACGTGATTAGTTGGGTTTCCCAGCCAAGCTTGGAGTTCATGAACGGGTCAAGGAGCTTTGAGTAGCATTTCAAATGCTACTGTACTTCAAATGCTATACACATTTAAACCAAGCTTTATTCGAGATTAAGATCTCCAATTGATTTTGATTTTCAATTGTTTTGATTTATTGTCTGAAAGCAGGGTGTCCTCATGACGGAGTCTTCAGAGACATAATAATAATAATAATAATAAAAATAATAATATTTGTCAGTATATATCTCATGAATAGGCTTGCCAACCGTCCCGTAAAATACGGAATTGTCCTTTATTTGAGAAAAAAATGTTGCGTCCCGTATTGAACTAATACGGGACACGATTTGTACCGTATTTTCATTAACTTTTACACCATATTCTAGTTGAATTATTGAAATAAATTAACCTTTACACCATATTCTAGTTGAATTATTGAAATAAATGAACCTTTACACCATATTCTAGTTGAATTATTGAAATAAATTAACTTTTACACCATATTCTAGTTGAATTATTGAAATAAATTAACTTTTACACCATATTCTAGTTGAATTATTGAAATAAATTAACTTTTACACCATATTCTTCACCTGTAGGCTATATTCTACATCTGGGCTGATGTGGACATACATAGCATAGGAGGATATTTCAGTTGCTAGTATGGTTGTCTGTCTGTACAGTCATGCAAGTTCAATGCTATTAAAGCACTTTAAACTTTAAATCAAAGCATTTAGTTTTTTCATATAAAATAAACACATTTTTATTCAGTTCAGAAGTTTTGGGGCTTTTTTTTTGGCTCCTGCGCTGCTGAAATCAGGGCGTCCCTTATTTCTATTTCTGAAAGGTGGCAACCCTACTCATGAAACACATGCTTTTAGCCCATCGCTAGCTAGTTCCATCATCAAGCCGGGTCTTCAAACTTCCGCCAGGTCCAGAAGTTTTCTCTTTTAAATGTAGAGGGGAAGATTTTCTTCAGCAAGCAACTTTAGAATAGTTTAAAGAAGTTAAAAGTTAAAAGAATAGTTTAATAGATACTGCTGTGCAGAAAGCAGGAAAAAGAGGTTTCTTTGGGTGCTCAAAGCAAGCTAGCACGATCTGGGGCCAGGTTCAAGCAGCCAAGATGGAAGCTTAATATAACGGCAGCGTCACAACAAACATTAAGTTGGCTGGATCTCCGGTTTACGTGTGTGGAGTCTCGAAAGCCACAGGAAGCTTAAATAAGCTTCTGATCCGACTCAGCGGTGACACTTTCCACTAAATCCGAAGCACAATTTACAAATGGTCAGTTAACTCCAGGGATGGTTTAAATCATCTCCGTGATGGGTTGAGGAGACCGGTTTTGGATATACATTTAGGGAAAAGACACCAGGGGACATTCAAAGAGTACTTCCTTTTTGCTCAAAGAAACGGATGTTTCACTCTGTTAGCTGTTACGCCATCAATGTGCTAAAGTCTGTTTCAAAGCGAGTTTGAGCTCTGCATATTATTTCCTACAAAAATGATTTATATTATATCGATTATATCACAATATTTCAGATTTGCAATGAGATGCAATGTTTATTTCTTCCCTGACATGTTTCAGAAATAAATTTGGGTGCTAGTTTATAGATGGCAGGGGTGTAGACATGGTGCTCGGAGGAGAACATACCAGAGCGACAGTCTGTCCTGCCTCCAATGTGAACGACACATCCTGGAGAACCTCGGTGCTGCATTCAAACACAAAACAGAAACAGACGGAATGTAAATTAACTCTGTTTATTCCCAAAGCCAGGGGCAGAGAAGGGAAGAAGAGTCCAGTTCATTAAAGATCAGTGTGAAATCACTAACGTTCATGATTTATCATATATCGATACTGGAGCTCTTCCCCTCTGCACATCTGCTCCTTCTTGTCAGTTAATTTAAACATAAATGGTTCTGCACAGGCAGGTGAACACACTCAGCATCTCAAAGTCATTATTGTCCTCCAGCTGATGGTAAACAGATGTTTTAAGACTTGTGAAGCTGGACAAACACACTGAAGCGCAGCCAAAAAACAAAAACATCCTCTCTTTCAAGCATTTCATTTTACGCAGCTTGTATGTAGCGGGGAATCAGATCTTTTGTTGGCCACACACCCGGGAACGTAGCTGAAACAGACCCTCTGAAACTCCACCTGACCTGCTGTGAGCTGCAGGTCCTGTGCATCGTCAGCATCCTCCACCTGCGAGGAAGAGGAGGAAAAGAAGAAGAAGAGAGGGAGGAAATCGGGATTCAAGGAAGAAGAGATATGGAAGAGAGAGGCAGAGTGGTCGGGGTGGGTGATAGGGTAGCAAAGACAAGAAGAAGAACAACAAAACAGAGAGTGAAGCTTCATGTGTACCTCTGACAGAAAAATGAAAAGTTAACTATGTTTGTAGGTCCCACGTGGGGACGTCAGGGACGTCTCCATTTAGCTGTCAACACACCGGCCTGACTCTGTGATGCGTAGGGTTGCCACCTTTCAGAAATAGAAATAAGGGACGCCCTGATTTCAGCAGCGCAGGAGCCAAAAAAAAAGCCCCAAAACTTCTAAACTGAATAAAAATTTGTTTATTTTATATGAAAAAACAAACAAACAAAATGCTTTGATTTAAAGTTTAAAGTGCTTTAATAGCATTGAACTTGCATGACTGTAGAGACAGCCAACCATACTAGCAACTGAAATAGCCTCCTATGCTACGTATGTCCACATCAGCCAAGATGTAATATAGCCTACAGGTGAAGAATATGGTGTAAAAGTTAATTTATTTCAATAATTCAACTAGAATATGGTGTAAAAGTTAACTTGTTTCAATAATTCAACTAGAATATGATGTAAAGGTTAATTTATTTCAATAATTCAACTAGAATATGGTGTAAAAGTTAACTTGTTTCAATAATTCAACTAGAATATGGTGTAAAAGTTAATTTATTTCAATATTTCAACTAGAATATGGTGTAAAAGTTAATTTATTTCAATAATTCAACTAGAATATGGTGTAAAAGTTAACTTATTTCAATAATTCAACTAGAATATGGTGTAAAAGTTAATTTATTTCAATAATTCAACTAGAATATGGTGTAAAGGTTAATTTATTTCAATAATTCAACTAGAATATGGTGTAAAAGTTAATTTATTTCAATAATTCAACTAGAATATGGTGTAAAGGTTAATTTATTTCAATAATTCAACTAGAATATGGTGTAAAAGCTAATGAAAATACGGTACAAATCGTGTCCCGTATTAGTTCAATACGGGACGCAACATTTTTTTCTCAACTAAAGGACAATTCCGTATTTTACGGGACGGGTGGCAACCCTAGTGATGCGTGACCTTTTATCATTCAAACTCTAAATTCTTATAAAGTAGTTTTATTCTCAAGATTTAACCAAGTTATAAAAAAGAGAAACACTAAACAAAAGAAGTAAAAAGAAAACAATGACAACTAGCTAATGAGTCATCACTTTAGCTACTCAGCACCAGCATCATCAAATCTGACATTGTACTTGTGGATTAAGAGTTAAGAGACAGGAAGAGAAGGGGTCTAAATACTTTCTGTACCCACTGTAGGTTGTCACAGTTTTGGGTTTTGTCATGGTTTTTGTATTTTATTTTGAAACACCATGTCCTTGTGTTAGTTTTGTCCTGACTTCCCTTGCTCCCGTCTGCCCTGATCGTTTGCACCTGTGTCTCATCAAGCCCTCTGTGTATATCTTGTCTTGTCTCTCCCTTTCTCCCTACCGTTCCAAAGTTATCTCCACCACGTCTCATGTCGTGTTTTTTGGGAGTTTCCGTCAAGTTCAGGTTATTTTTGTGTTTGGAATCCTGCCACCTGCGTCTCCTGCATCTGGGTCCAACTCATCCAAACCATGACATAGATGGTTAAGTCTGGGGGGGTTTTTGTACATGGTTGTAGATTTCCTTGCCCTGTATGTGTTGCTTTATTGTGAATCTTTGCTATTCTGTTATAAATCAGTGGCTTCTGTCAGAATGTCAGATTTAGTTAATAATTTTTTTTCATTTGCACACATTCACTTTATTTCTCTCTCTACCAGTCTCATTTTCTTTAACTCTTCACCTCTTTATACGCCATTTACATTTTATGACCACCAGTGTCTACAGCCCGTCTATCTTCATCCTCCTCCTCCTCCTCGTCTGCAGTTTCCCAAGCTGAAGAAAAGGGTCGCTGTGTTTTTAAGGTGCTCAAATGCTTTTGTCTACATTCATGCGGCTGTTTACCATATCAAGGGTCTGTGAATGTAGGGCGCTTTAGTGAGGCAGCCGGAGGACGCCTTTTCCCACCAAAACACACACACAACCAAAACTACATTCAGACACACACAGACTTGAGTTTTAGAGTGTGTATAAGAGCACAAGTACACACAAAGTTGCACACAAACACTTTTTGACCTCCTAATCTACCAACTCCTGACTGTGTGAGACTTTTTGTGAGCGGAAGTCGAGTGGTACTCATCTGTCATAATTAATGCTTTTACGTTTCTTAAAAGCAGATTTGCTTGTTTTTTCTATCAGAACCAGTTTAACTGTAACTCAGTTACAGTAATAGTCAAAAGGTAAAGCAGTAGTTACTTTTCATGTTGACCTAAACAAATACTGTCTCGTAATTGCATACACTGTGAATCTAAAAGTGGATTAAACTGTATTTTTTAAGTTCCCCAGCTCTGTCAAAAAAATCTAATTTTACTGTTATCAACAATAATGGAACTGCAAACCATTTTCCCCCTGAGGATCAATTCATCAGCAGCTCAATCAACTTAAAGCGCTCAAACTTCAAGATTTCTGGTTTTCTTGTGGTCTTTCTTTAAAACTTTAACTCTTAACACTTTTTTGCATTTGTTCTTTCCTACTCTTCCTCTACCTTTTGCGTTCTCCCTTGATTATTTCCCCTGTATATAATTGTATCTGACCGTACCACCTAGGGTTGCCACCCGTCCCGTAAAATACGGAATTGTCCTTTATTTGAGAAAAAAATGTTACGTCCCGTATTGTACTAATACGGGACACGATTTGTACCGTATTTTCATTAACTTTTACACCATATTCTAGTTGAATTATTGAAATAAATTAACCTTTACACCATATTCTAGTTGAATTATTGAAATAAGTAACTTTTACACCATATTCTAGTTGAATTATTGAAATAGTTTACACCATATTCTAGTTGAATTATTGAAATAAGTTAACTTTTACACCATATTCTAGTTGAATTATTGAAATAAATTAACTTTTACACCATATTCTAGTTGAATTATTGAAATAAATTAACTTTTACACCATATTCTTCACCTGTAGCTAAATTCTACACCTTGGCTGATGTGGACATACATAGAATAGGAGGCTATTTCAGTTGCTAGTATGGTTGTCTGTCTCTACAGTCATGCAAGTTCAATGCTATTAAAGCACTTTAAACTTTAAATCAAAGCATTTTGTTTTTTCATATAAAATAAACACATTTTTATTCAGTTTAGAAGTTTTGGGGCTTTTTTTTGGCTCCTGCGCTGCTAAAATCAGGGCGTCCCTTATTTCTATTTCTGAAAGGTGGCAACCAGGGTACCACCTGATGGTTTGACAGACCCCCGTGTATATATATAAATTGGTACTTTGCTCTGTTTCTTGCGACTTGAATATGCTTCTATGGGCAGTTGTTTTGATTGAATGAAGAACTATTGTTTAACTAATTTTGATCTCTTGCAACGGGGTCCACCAAAACCTCATTCTGACAGTTTTTGTCAGACCAGAACAACAGGAATTTGACTCGTGCCTCACCTCTCTGTGCTCTGCCAGCAGCGACATCATGTTCTCCATGTCGACAAACGCACTTTGGATCAGCCTGCAGACACAAATGACACTCAAACACTTTCACAGCGGTGCTTTGGTGATTTAAAGGGCTAGAATCATTTGCATAGTTTTCTTTAAAGTGGTGGTAATTCCATGGTTTCATCTTCGCTATCAAAATCAGACTGTATTAAAAATCTGTTGTGGTGAAGTGTAAAGGTTAAGAAAGAATTAAAAACTCAGTAATTATGGGATATTTGAGACAACTTTGAGACTCTGCAGCTTCTTTGTCAGCAGTTTAGCAACACTGAGCTGCTTTGGTGCAGGGTTGTTATTGTTGGTTCTCCCAATTTGGTTAATTCATAATTTACTTCCTGTTTTATTTTGAAAGTCTGTTCCTTAGTTGGTTGTGGTTTAACTTCTTAGCCCCTGTGAGTTTATACATTGTCTTCTCTTTCCTTTTTTCACTGTTAATCAATCTTGTTTTGCACTTTTTTGTTGTCGCTGTTGTCGTCTTCCTTGAAATCTTCTGCGTTTTTTGTTTTTGTTTTGTTCTTTTGTTTTGCTTCTGTTGCCCCTGCTTTTAGCACTTTTTGGACTTCCTGCAGCTCCAACCCCGGCTTCCCTTCTTTCGGGTCTTCTGAGAGAACAAAAAGTCAGTAGGGTGCATTATCTTTGAATAAATTGGTTTCAGCTTGTAGTTATTGAACTGCCAGACTTTTAAAGCTGGAGTTAATTTTGAAATTTCCACTTAAATTAAAAAACAAAAGATATTTTATCACCACCGCCGATACAACAAACACGCTTCTTGGAGCTGATCTTTTTTTAATTTTCTTTTTTAACTCATTAATCCGTGACATGCGTTTTCATGATAAAATGAGTCAAAGAAATAATAGCAGCCTTATGTCCCCAATTCAGCGTGTTGTTTATTTAATTTTGTTTTAAACTGCAACTCTAGCAGATGTAGCATGAATAAAATATACAATCACGGTATGTATTTTAGTCACAGTTGGTGCTCAGAGGCATCTTCAGAAGAACAGAACATTTTCGGTTGCTGTGTTTTAAGAAATAGAGACGAGGATGTTGTTGAACCCTGATCTGTAGGCTTGAGTTCTGTCACTGCTTAAAAAAAAATCTACTTAGATTTCTGAACACAGCCGACCCAGAACACACAGCGTAAAAGCTCTGGCAGGAAAATTGTTTGAAGGGGTAACGCCTCATTATTGCAAACTGTTAAAGTCCCAGAAAAATGTCCTTCTGCCCTCACCTGTAATAGGTACCAAACCAGTTCAGGGGTGTGTAGAGCTGAATGATGTAGGTTCCAAACAGAACGTAATCTCCAACCTGCATGACAACAAAAGCCATCCAGGTATAATTAAATAAAAGCTGTGAAACCTTTTTTTTTTTTTAGTTTAGTTTAGTTTATTTTCGGTCATGACACACAAAAAAATAAATAAAAAACCAAGAATAAAACTGACAACAAGAAAACGTTCAATTGTTCAAAGAAAACATAACAAAAAAGTTTACAGTATACAAATAAACAAATAACATCTAGACCGAAAAAAGGGGTAGGCTGAAGCAAAGCTTATTATTTGCCTACCCTCAAAAAGATTAATTAAATTAATAAAATAAAAGCAAAAAGTAAGAGAAAGACTGCCCGTAAAACAAATTGCCTCTGTAGGGATAACAAACATTCCTCAAAAAATAAAAGATTTTTAAAATAAAGGTGCAGTCTACATGTTACCTTCATCCTTAAAAAATCAAAGCAAATCACCAATTAAATAAATAAATAAATACCCAAATCAACATCAAGCCACTCATTAATTTAATATAAGGAAATCATCCTTCTTTTCAATGTTTTTTTAAATAAAGTTAAAGTTCTACATAATTTCAAATCTATATCTAATTTATTCCATACATCCACTGCTGCCACTGTAGTGCATCTTAATTTGGTGTTGGTTCTGATTGACAGAGTTAAATCTCTGAGGATGCATGAACAGGCTCAATAGTTCTCTGCAGTGGTCGGCACAGGTGAGTCACCTACGTTCTTACGGAAAAGCAACTTTTATGCGGTGTGTGAGTCAAACGCCTGTGGGATTTTCAAGAAACTTTCCAGAGTTAAAATTAACTTAAGTCTATAATTAGATCTTAAATAGTGTACATTTGCCATGGAGACCAAAATGGCATGAATCAAATCAGTTTTAAGTTTGAACGGGATATGCATTTGAAGCAAAAGGGCATTTAATGTCTACAAATGGGACAATTGATGGTGATGATGAAATTGAATAAATTGCCATTTTTTAGCCTCTGCCAAGACTCAGAGTGCTGCACTGATCGATTCACCTGCTGTTTTCCTGCTCCAAACTTCCTAAAGATGAAGCTGATGATCATGACTTCATGTAGCCAAGAGAACCACATCAACATAAAGCAGAAACATCATCCTCACGCCACTAAACTGTCTCTTGGCCGCACCTACAAATTCTGTTTGTAATAGCTACGAACAGAACTGCTGACCCAGTCCCACTCTGGCAGTCCTACTCTCACCAGAATTAGTCCAACAAATGATGTTGACCAAACGCTACGAGGTGAGCATTTGGTCAATTTTGACAGTGAATAAACATTCCTTTGTCGATACCTGGAATTGTCCGTGAGAGACCATGTAGGCACAGAGCAGCGATCCAGCCAGCAGTCCTGATCCGATGATGATGTTTTGGGTTTGATTCAGCAGAGCGAGAGATGCTGAGTTCTTCCATTCGCACCACTGCACAAATGAGAAATCAGTTAAGTGCATCTGAAGACCTGTAAATACGGGAGAAATACAAATGGTAGACAGCATGAAAAACGCACCTGATATTTGAAAATGGCTTCTTCAAAGCAGCGGACTTCATAATTTTCAGCATTGTAGTATTTTACCTGCGAGCAACATGCAAAACATTCAGGAGTTCAACTGACTTTCTTTAAAACAGCTGAGACAAAAACTCAAGATTTATCTCAGACATCTTTAACAAGCATTGCTACTATGAGCTGCTGTATTATATACTTAAGGAACTGTTATAATACTGCTGAGCGTGTAACTACTGCTACAGAGGTTACAGAGAGTAACCCACTTAAGTGGCAAAATAGCATAAATCACTTTATACAACTGCGTTCCCGCCTTCCTCAGCAGGGATGTGATGGTGCCACTTACCGTCTCGAAGTTGAGCAGCGAGTCTACAGCTCTGGATTTTGCACTGTTGTCCTGGTTGTTCATCTCTCTCCTGTACTTTGTTCTCCATTCTGTGATCAAGATGGTGCAGGCTGCAGACAGGAAACAGGCTGCTTAAGCTCAGCTTGGCAGTAGTGAGAAGAAAAAGCATAACATCATTTTCCACTGAAGGGCAAGATACAATCAACAAAAATGAAAGAACTGAGTACGGCTCTTACAAAAAAATGGACCAGTAGTTGAACAGGTGTGTTTGTAGTTTAGAGCAGTTTTAGAACTTTATTTGCAGATCTACACACTCCTGTCAGCAATATTTATGATTTGAAATGTGGAAAAGCCTACCGGTACTTCTATTTTTGTAATTTTTGCGCTATAATACTGTATTTTCTGGACTATAAGCTGCACCTGTATATAAGCCGCACCCGCTCTATTTAAAAAAAAATAATAAAAAAAGATATACAAGCCGCACCTGTATATAAGCCGCATCCGCTCTATTTAAAAAAAAAAAGATATGCAAACCGCAGATATTTATGTTGTTAGATTAGATATTTACTACATGTACAGAAGGATTTTGAACTGTAAATGTTGTACATGTTTGTACCTAAATAGATCCTTTCCTAACAGTGTCTTTTAACACGGCAGCAACTTTGCTGATTAAAACGGGACAGAACCAAGAGAAAATAACCGCTATTTATTTATCTTTTTATCTGTTTGAAATCTGCTTCTACCTACTTCTATCTGCTAAAGAAGAAGTAGCGTATTCTTCTCTGCATTTATTTAGTCTTAGTTTTTATTTTAATTCCGGTTAGCACTCCCCCTAGTGGTGGAAGAAAAATCCACAGAATAGCCGCACCTTTGTATAAGCCGCATGGTTCAAAACCTATGAAAAAAGTAGCGGCTTATAGTCCAGAAAATACAGTAGTTGTTTTTTTCTTGAACTAAAAGGAAGACTCACTGAGGTAGAGGACCATGCAGGTGAAAACAACGAGTCCAAACCAGACACTGAAGTAGGAGACAAAGTAGATGATGGCGATGATGATGTCACAGATGGTGGGGAGGATACTGAACAGGATGTAGCTAAAGACAGAAACAATCACATGTTGGTGGGTTTAAGGACCGCTGGATGTAGCTGAAGGCCTCCACCCGTCGCACCTCAGCAGGTTGTTGATAGACGAGGTGCCACGGTCAATGCTCCTCAGCACATCACCGGTGTGTCTCTCCAGATGCCAACGTAAAGACAACCCATGCAGGTGAGAAAACAGACGCACCTATAGAGTGGAGGGGGAACGACAGAGCAAGGTCTTGAGTTGCGCCCAGAAAAGAGAAGCAAAGCACATTTATTAGTAATATGCATTAGGAAAAAAACGGATATCACCAACTCCTTCTTACTTCCAACACATCATATACGACTGCTCGGTCAGCGTTTCTTAGAGTGCTTTAATAATGCACCCTTTTAGAGTACCCATTTTTGCCAAACATATCTACAGCAGGTTGGAGGTAAATCGTTGTCATGGGACAATTCACCATGGAAACCAGAAAGGGAAGACTGATTTTTTTTTAATTTGGTTTCTAACTCTGATACTCTCTGACAGACTACCGGGTTTTGGTGACTTCAATCTGACAAAGCAGTACCAGAAGAGGGAGAAATGAAAAAAATAATGAATTCATTAGGAAAATAGATGGATGGATATATTCATCATTTTTTCTATAACCACTTCATCCTGTTCTGAACCATGAAGGTTGGTGCCTACTCAAGCTGCCATCAGGCAAGAGACGGGGTGCACTTGGACAACCCAGCAGTCCATCACAGAACCAGACAGAGATAACACATGGCAAGCCAACAGGCCATGGAAAACTCCTTAATTAACATGTTTTGCATAGAAAAGAGCAGAAAAAACATTTAATGTAAGCTTATACTTGTTCCTACAGAAGATTTGGATTCAAAATGTGAGCTATTAGTGAGACCCGCCCCTCAGACTGATAAGACCCAATGGCTGTGAGTATAAGTTCCACAAGGAACTCTGCAGCTTTCACCTCCACAGACAAAACACTGGAAAACTCTCATCTGTTTTATGGAGTATATGACAAATAAAATAAATTAAAACAGTGTGTCTGGGGTAACACCTACTCCAGGTATGCTGACAGGATCTGGAATGGAGTTTATTTTAGTCCATTTCCTAAATCCAAAAAAAACAGAGTTAAATGTCTACTCTAGATTAGGGTGCCAACTTAACCTCCAGAAGATCTACAAAGATCTACGTGTCTACATTTGCTCAAAGGTAAATCAAAACAGAAGTACTTTTAACTCTGTGACTGTTACCTGAAGTTATTTGATAGCACATGTTTCGTAAACAATGCAACTCCTGGCTGGAAAGTTCTTTGACTTCGGCCTTCAGCACCAGTCAACCTTTAACACTGTCCCAACCCATCATTAAAGACTTGAAGATGACAGTTCTTTCAGATCCAAAGCTCAGGACCACTGTGGCTTTGAAAGGATGAACAGTACTGTCTTCAGTAGTTTGTTTTTAATACACACGAGGATAAATCTGCTGTTTGGGTTTCTGCATCATCGATTTTCACTTGTGATCTTGGAACAAAGCAGTATTGCTTAAAATTAGTTCCGTTAGACCAGGGATCAGCAACCCGCGGCTCTAGAGCCGCATGCGGCTCTTTAGCGCCGCCCTAGTGGCTCCTGGAGCTTTTTCAAAAATGTTTCACTTTTTTTCCTTTTTTTCCCCTTTTTCTTCTGTTTTGCTTCTTTTTTTCTTCCTTTTTTTCCTCTTTCTTTCTCTTTCTTTTCTCTTTTTTTCTCTTTTATTCCTTTTTTTCTTTCTTTTCTTGTTTTTTTTTGCTTTTTTCTTCTTTTATTCCTTTTTTCTCCCTTTTTTCTTCTTTTTTTCTCTTTTTTCTCTTTTTTTCCTTTTTTTCTTTCTTTTTTTTCTTTTTTCTTCTTTCTTTCCTTTTTTCCACTTTTTTCTTCCTTTTTCCTTTCCTTCTTAATCTCGACATTTCGACTTTTTTCTCAACATTTCGACTTTTTACTCAACATTTGAACTTTTTTCTCGAGATTGTACTTCAACATTAATCTCAACATTTTGACTTTTTTCTCTAAATTTTGACTTTTTTCTCCACATTTTGACTTTTTTTCGACATTTCTCCTTTCACCATTTGTCTTCATTCTAAGGCTGATACAATACCTTTCATTTTTTACGGCTCCAGACATATTCGTTTTTTGTGTTTTTGGTCCAATATGGCTCTTTCAACATTTTGGGTTGCCGACCCCTGCGTTAGACGCATCTTGTTCAACAATTGTTTTAATCTCCACATTTCAATCTTAACGTTGTTAATAATTATGAGACTGAAGAAAGTTGGAGATGGAAATGAAAGGGAGCTGAATGGAAAGAAGTGACGGGTACCTGAACACCTCGGCTGGTGAACTGCTGAACTTTGATCCACATAAACTGACGAAGGTTGCTGATGAAACCGGAAGTACCTTCGGATACAGGGGAGGCAAAGACGGAAGCTGAGTGACAAGACGAAGGTGGAGGATGGAAAACAAAACTGGGGGGATGAAAAGGTGAAATACAGGTTTGGTAGCAGCTATTGCTGTCCGAAGGATGACTTTTCACCAACATACCTCACATACGTACCTGCTCCTCCTCCCTGTAGGAACTTGAGCAGTGTGTAGATGCAGACGGTGGAAACCAGTGAGGTCCAGGGGCCTCCTGCAGAAAGCTCATTCACTGCACACACACATTGATGTTTTCATAGCATAACCTTTGAAAAAACATGTAAAATCCCTTCACTTTGAGGATGTTATTCAGGTCTTCTATGCTATGACTAGTTTTCTTCACAGACTCAATTATGTATCTTTCATTGGACCTGTACCAAACCTAAACTTTAACATCATCTCCTTGCAGCTTTTCCTTTTATATGTAAATTTAAGACACAGTAGACCCGGGAACAACCAACAGCTTGATATTTGGACTCGTGCAGATATTTCCATGCGTCATCTAAACATGCTTATTCCCATTCAAGGTCACGGGTTCCTGCTGGAGCTTAGCCCAGCAGCTGGGATAAGCAATGGACTGGACTGGTTGCCAGTTTACAGACATATAGTCAATTTAGAATAACCAAACATGTGTGTGTTTGGACTGTCGTGGGAAACGGGAGAGAACCCATGAAAGCATGTGGAGGACATTGCTAGTGCACGGAAAGGCCCCAGACCAGATTTGAGTCAGCTTCGAGCTGTGAGTAGGGTTGCCACCCGTCCCGTAAAATACGGAATTGTCCTTTATTTGAGAAAAAAATGTTGCGTCCCGTATTGAACTAATACGGGACACGATTTGTACCGTATTTTCATTAACTTTTACACCATAATCTAGTTGAATTATTGAAATAAATGAACCTTTACACCATATTCTAGTTGAATTATTGAAATAAGTTAACTTTTACACCATATTCTAGTTGAATTATTGAAATAAATTAACTTTTACACCATATTCTAGTTGAATTATTGAAATAAATTAACTTTTACACCATATTCTAGTTGAATTATTGAAATAAATGAACCTTTACACCATATTCTAGTTGAATTATTGAAATAAGTTAACTTTTACACCATATTCTAGTTGAATTATTGAAATAAATTAACTTTTACACCATATTCTAGTTGAATTATTGAAATAAATTAACTTTTACACCATATTCTAGTTAAATTATTGAAATAAATTAACTTTTACACCATATTCTAGTTGAATTATTGAAATAAATGAACCTTTACACCATATTCTAGTTGAATTATTGAAATAAGTTAACTTTTACACCATATTCTAGTTGAATTATTGAAATAAATTAACTTTTACACCATATTCTAGTTGAATTATTGAAATAAATTAACTTTTACACCATATTCTAGTTGAATTATTGAAATAAATTAACTTTTACACCATATTCTTCACCTGTAGGCTATATTACATCTGGGCTGATGTGGACATACATAGCATAGGAGGATATTTCAGTTGCTAGTATGGTTGGCTGTCTATACAGTCATGCAAGTTCAATGCTATTAAAGCACTTTAAACTTTAAATCAAAGCATTTAGTTTTTTCATATAAAATAAACACATTTTTATTCAGTTTAGAGGTTTTGGGGCTTTTTTTTTGGCTCCTGCGCTGCTGAAATCAGGGCGTCCCTTATTTCTATTTCTGAAAGGTGGCAACCCTAGCTGTGAGACGACGGTGCAAACCACCAAATCTGTCTGCTTTCGCTTCTGTTTGAAATTAAAATAAATCTGTCGCTCTTCTTACTCGGGCTTCTGATTTAATCGAACCTCCTCACAGTAGAAACACATTCATTGCCGTTTGCACAAGTGGTGGGAATCACAATGACGTGGACGAAAAGAGGAAAACAAGCAGAGGCGGAGGATGAGGAGGAGAAGAAGAATGACAAAAGAAGATAAAGAGACACAAATAAGACTCAAGATGAACTGGACTGAATCATTTTGTCTGCGTTCTTTAACTTTTCAGTGTGTGTATGTTGGGGGGGGGGGGTTCTCAGCTCTCTTGCATCACGGCCTGGAACTAGGGGGGTGGTTGGGAGGCGGCTCAGACCAGGACACAAAACCTCCGTTGTACCGGTGAGTTAACTCCACCAAAAAAGGCTGCTAATGCTGGCTAAGCATGACTGGCAGGAGGGGTGACCTCTCTGAAAGCCCCCCACGCACACATCAACAGCGACTCCTCCTCTCTCACACACAGACACACATGAAAACCTTCTCCACGCCTTCCTCATCCCACAAAGCAGCACTCAGCCTCATTCTCACCGCGCCGGCTCATTCTTTCATGTCCATCCAAAAGCCAAATGGCCGTTTTACTGAAAAGGAAAAGCAGCTGAAGACAAAGTGGACGCCTACTTCCTCTGAAGTGGAGACTTCTGGGTCGTTGCCTTGTGGGAGAAGCAGACTTGTGTACAAAATAGGGTGCAAAAGGCCTCTGCAGATAATGTCACCCCCTCCTGCCGAGCGCTGAATCACCACCCTGAAACTCATTCTGCTCCCTTTTTACAGTTTACTCACCCTTTCCCTGCATAAACTTTGCCTGACATCTCAAACACTTCCAACTTGAAGTAAGCTGAACCTGATTTATTTGTTGTCTCCAAGTTGAATCTGATGTCTTGTTTCAAAGATTTGATTTATGATATCCGGTTTTGTAGCTGAGGAAAAGGGTGGAGTGAAAGCGTGTCGGCGTGTCTGGTTGACCTCTGAATCTGTTATCATCGGACTCAGCGAGAAGCTTTTTGTGCGTCCTGAACCGGTTCCAGCAGGACCACGTTAGCTGCCGTTAATTACAGCCTCTGCTCTGCATGCTGAAATCAGGCCAGCAGGGTGCAGGTGATGAGATGAAGGCTTGAGGAGGAGGAGGAGGAGGAGGAGGAGGAGACTTTTTCAAACTGGCCCTCAGTACCAGACTCAACAGGCTTGCAAATACACTTCACTATTCACTGCATACTTGTCATGTTAATGAACATACTGTATTCGCCCGTAAATGTGTCGCTTATTTCAAGCTTACTTGATTTCTGTGCGCAGGTATCACTGTTAGGATACGTAATATTCATCATTAATTGTTTCTCTGTCCAACAGTAATATTTATCCTTTACTTGTGGTCAGAGCCGCCTGGGAGATTTGTGAGGCCCTGTGCGAAATAGCGGGGGGGGGCCCTCGAGAGAAATTTTGGGGTTTTTCGGGTCGGATTGAGTGTCTATATGTGCAATTTTAACTCTCCAATTAGCAAAATACTGGATACCTTCCCCTGCCTCATCATCATCTCTTGCCTCGACGCGGGGCCCCACGGCTGCTTGAGACCCGGTCGGATCTGTGATTTTTGTAACAAATTTATCAAACAAGCCTTTCAGAGAGGCATTAAACTCTTCCATTTTCTTTATTTTTTTTCTTTTTTCATCCCCTGATGGAAATTTCCTGAATCTGTCTCGTTCTCTCGACATTGTGTGACAGTTTGTTCCAACTCCACCGTCTGGATCAGAGCACCTTGTGTCTGCGCTTGGTCTGATCAGTTGTATGGAACAACAGACACACGCATCATTGCACATATATTTATTGATATGCACAGACTAGTACACATTTAGGTCTGTAATGGAACGTGTCTGTTGATATTTATAAGGGAAAAAACGAAAAATAAAAACGAAAAAAAAAAAAAAATTGAAAAAAAACAAAAAAAAACGGCCCATAGCGCGAGGCCCCTTGGGGCGCGAGGCCCCGTGCGGTCGCACGGTTCGCACACCCCTTGAGGCGGCCCTGCTTGTGGTCCAGATTATAAAAGTAATGTATTACATTGCTCACTACATCAGTCAAAGTTCAGTCACATTTAATTGATAATTCCTTTATTTCGTCACCAAATTCCGATCTCCACGTTTACCCGCTCAGCCAGCATTTATACGCACGCCCCATCTGAGCTGCAAGCGGGCCGCAAAACAGGTCCAAGGTGGCCCGCTTTTATACCCAAGTAGCCTGCTGTTAACTTAAATGAGTCCCAAATGTGAAATTTCAGCTCTCACATGTGGGAAACTGCTTTTTTTTTTTTCAGCAGGTGAATACGGGTCCTGAGTGGATAAAGCATTGAGCTTGAATCTCCACGGTTTTTCTTCTTGATCGACCTGTGAAGGTTTTTGGCAGCACGGGAAGAACATCTGTCATGAGTAGAGGTGCGAATCAAAAAAAGGTTCCATCTCAAAACGATAACAGCTCCACGGCGCTAAACTTGTCAAATTCGTTCAACAATGAGATAAAAGAGGGGAGTTTGAGCTGCAAGTATGCGATGACTGACTAACAGCTGCGTGTTTAGTGTCACATTACACCTCCATGTTCCTAAGACTGTATATTTTCCAATGGCAAATAATGATACAGCTCGACGTAGTGCAACAACTTAAATACTTGGGTGTGATTTTTGAGTCGCAGCTCAGCTTGAAGCATCTTGTCAAAAAAGATAATCAGCAGAATAAAACTGAACACGTCCCGTTTCAGTTAGGAACAACAACGTACGTAAGCAGTCAGCAGAGCCGCATCTTAGCTCGGTGATTACATCACTACCGGTGCTTAAAGTGGGCTGGTAAGTGCCCCCCCCACCCCAAGTTGGCCATCGTATTGTAAGACAATAGTAAAACCAAATGAAACTGGCTCTGAAGGTTTTCAACAGGAAACCAAAAATGCATCTTCACTGTTGCAAACATATGAACTGCTAAACTTGGAAAACGCTGCTGAATACACTGGATCTATTTCTGTATAAAACCTCAGCTGCAAACAATTCAAATGGGTCAACCAGAGCAGGATTTAAAGGAGACCGTTCTGTCCCACACAGGACAGGTGGACCGGGACGAGCTGCACACACCTCTCCCGCCTCTAAAACACAGCGTTGATACGAAGTGCAATGCCTGACCTCGTGATTCTTAGCTCATTCAACAAATATTCCCAAAAAATACGGTTTCTGGAACATGAAAACCGAGTTCACAGCTTTGTATAATTTGTGACCTGTATGTCACTGGTTTAGTTTTGTTTCATTTATCTGATGGTTTGTTTTCTACAAAGGACCATCAACCTGTCCGAGGGAGAAGAGACGACAGTTAGCCCGTTGCTAACATCTTCTGGTAAATGTTCATCAATATAAGTTGGCTCTATTTAAATCAAATACACTTGAAACTTCCAACTAACGTCATGGCAGTGGTATTCTTGGAATCTGAGACAATAAAGCGGTCGTGTTGAAGCCAAAAACCTGCAGAGGCGAATTTGTTTCCTCATTAAAAGTCGGTCTGGAATTAATAAAGGAAAGATCAGATTTAAACTTCTCAGGAAGATGAAGGCCGACTTTCCTTCACAGGACTTTGAGAGAGTTATCCATGCTTTTATTACATCTCATTTGGATGACCGTATATTGATTCTCGATCAGTCATCGCTGCAGCACTTGCAGGGTTGCTGCAATATGAACACGTTGGTCCTGTTCTGGCCTCCTTACGCTGGCTCCCTGTCTGTTTCAGGGTCCAGTTCAAACTTGAATAAATTGTTTTTAATGTCTCAAAGGCTTGGCTTGTTGACATTGTTTGTTGTATTGTACAACACTATTTCAACTCCTTGTTTTAAATGTGTTATATAAGTACATTTGACTTGATTTTAATCAGAAAGTTTTGGATGGATAAGCATAACGGACGATGGGTTGGCTATTGATAAAACTCAATTACCATCTCCGGGGGTTAGATGAAGACAATCATATATTACAGCAGAAATGCTTCTTCTTGAATGAGATGTTAATTTTAAAAGCAACAGCAGAAGTGTTGGAGGTTAATAACAACCCCACAGCTCTGTAACATCAGGAGGGTTCTGCAGACTGTATTCTCCCCTAAGCTGCCCCAACAAGAGAGGCAGCATGGACAACATGTGACGGCACCACCATCTAGAGTTTTAAGAACAAAATGCAGCAGACTGGCAACAAGGCACTCAGCTGTATGAGCTGCTGGAAGCTTGCTTTATCAACGAAATTCCAGTTAACAGTGATATTAAGACCCCGTCCACACGTAGCCGGATATCTGCGGATATCTGCTAAACCGGAGATATTTTCCTACGTTTGGACCTGTCATCCACACGAAAACGCAAATAAACGAAGGTTTAAAAAAACTCCGGGCAAAGTGAAGATTTTTGAAAACTCTGTTTATGTAGATGCGTGTAGACACACACAACCGGAGTTTTTCGTTTTCGAACGTCACATTATGCGCCAAAACAACAACAAATCTGCTCTGACGTGCGACTTTAATTTACTACAGAACTACAGATGATCCAGCATCTGTTCTCTATTTATTAAATAAATGGTCTCTGCTCTTGACCACCGCTTACTGCGTTACACCGACACAGAGGCTACGCCGTAGGGTACGCGGCGACGCGCACCCTACGGCGTAGGGACCGCGGAGCCGCGGAGGTGCAGCTTCCCCGGGAGCCGCAGATTATCTACAGGTTAGAATGCTTTTGAATGTGGTCGAAAACGCAGATCTTCGGTTATGTGTGGAAGGGTTTTTTTTTTAAAAACGATGTAATGTGGATGCAAATTTTTTTATAAACGGAGGGGGGAAATATTCGGATTTAAAAATACCCGGCTACGTGTGGACGGGGTCTAAAATGTGTCCAAAGCTTAGTATTGCTCAAGTTTAAATTCCATCTGTTTTCTAACATGAAGAATGTTTCTCAGTTTCTGTTTTGTGGTGGTTTTACCAATGTTTTTGGAGTAAATGGGCACCAGGACATTAACCAGCCGCTCTGCCGCCAACAAGCCCACGCACAGCATCACCAGCCCCTGCAGCGATGAAGTGCCTTTGGGCCAAACGTACGGCAGGAGCAGCCTCACCTTCCTCCCAAAGCCCTGCCAGACAGAAGGTGACGGGGAGGAGGAATGTTGGATCTGAGGACGGAGAGAGAGGAAGGGACTGACACCTGGAGGTCTGTGGAAGCTGAGGGATAGTTGTCATCATATATGTCATTTTACATGAAGTCATCTTTGCTCTGCCTTAATTACTTTTACAGACACAGGTTTGTTCAGACACAGACATAAAGAAATGTGTATAAATTTAGCTGATGCAGCGCGTCAGTGAGCAAAGCCATGCAAAATCCCTGCTCAATACCTCCTCCTGTAGGTCAAAGGAAATAATACACTCAGAGGAAAACAAAAGGTGGGAAAATGTCTCCACATAATAAAACTTTGACCTTTTCTACCTTTGAAAGGTCACATGGAAGCATTCCTCCGATTTGAGCCAACGATCACCAGGACAACATTAGTAGACTTCAGTAGCCATAAAAAGTTTCATCAGACTCTCTTCAACAGGGAGAAAAAGAGACCAGGACCAGCAAGACTGACAGGTACGTGGAAACAACTGGGCCACAGCTGGGCTACCTTTGGCCCACTGGCAGAACCGGGGCGTTATGTGGGCCAGATGTGGCCCGGGAATTATGAGCCAGGCCTAACAAGGGTTATGGCTAGGGTTGCCACCCGTCCCGTAAAATACGGAATTGTCCTTTATTTGAGAAAAAAATGTTGCGTCCCGTATTGAACTAATACGGGACACGATTTGTACCGTATTTTCATTAACTTTTACACCATATTCTAGTTGAATTATTGAAATAAATTAACCTTTACACCATATTCTAGTTGAATTATTGAAATAAATGAACTTTTACACCATATTCTAGTTGAATTATTGAAATAAATTAACCTTTACACCATATTCTAGTTGAATTATTGAAATAAATGAACTTTTACACCATATTCTAGTTGAATTATTGAAATAAATTAACTTTTACACCATATTCTAGTTGAATTATTGAAATAAATTAACTTTTACACCATATTCTAGTTGAATTATTGAAATAAATTAACTTTTACACCATATTCTAGTTGAATTATTGAAATAAGTTAACTTTTACACTATATTCTAGTTGAATTATTGAAATAAATTAACTTTTACACCATATTCTAGTTGAATTATTGAAATAAATTAACTTTTACACCATATTCTTCACCTGTAGGCTATATTACATCTGGGCTGATGTGGACATACATAGAATAGGATATTTCAGTTGCTAGTATGGTTGGCTGTCTGTACAGTCATGCAAGTTCAATGCTATTAAAGCACTTTAAACTTTAAATCAAAGCATTTTGTTTTTTCATATAAAATAAACACATTTTTATTCAGTTTAGAAGTTTGGGGGCTTTTTTTTGGCTCCTGCGCTGCTGAAATCAGGGCATCCCTTATTTCTATTTCTGAAAGGTGGCAACCCTAGTTATGGCATGTGTCATATTGACCAGATGTGGCCAAGATGTCATGACCTGGCTGTGATAGTCACGGCAACACGGCGAAGTTCAAGGCCTCAACAGCCAAGAGAAGGGATGATAAACCTTCAGCCAAACCTCTGAAAGCAACATTCAGAGGCTTCAGTTGTACACGTACGACCACAGGAGTCTACCATTCTGAACCGTGATCTGATGGCTAGTACTTTAGGCCGCGTTCAGACTGCCAGCCAATATCCGATTTTTAGCCCATCCAGATTGAAACTGGATGAGTCTTTTGAAGTCTGAACAGTCCCAAACCGCATGAGATACGATTTTTGCAAACCAGATCGAAACCACCTCCGGAAGGTAGTTTCATATCGCATTTGGGCAGTCAGTCTGAACAGCTCCAAACACTCAAATCGGTTTTGACTGTCCGTGACGTCACTCTACGCGACGCCAGACCAGACCCATGCGCCAAACCACCCGCCCATTTCGAGTTGTGGAGCTACGTTACAGGTATGGAGCAGTCGGAAGATGCCGAAAACAGCAGTCCTTGGACAGAGGAAGAAACTAAATGCCTCATTAATCTGTGGTGAGCTGGCTCCATCTTGTTATTGTTTTTGTTGTCGCAATTACATGACGTCACACAATACACGCGCTGGGTGACGCCTCCGCTCCGACGGCGTTGCTACGGCAACCCGTCAGATCAGTCAATGATGTGGCCCAGTCTGAACAGAGCCAGATCCGATTTGGACAATTGCTAAAAACAGTGTGGACAGTTAGCCCTGAAAATCGGATATGAGAAGGAATCAGATATGAATCAGATTTGCCTGCAGTCTGAACGCGGCCTTAGTGATGGGTAAGGTCCTAAATCTCTGATTCTCCAACACAAGTGCTATGTTAAAATACCCCAACTGCTGTGTCTCTGGAAGGTAGAAGAAATGTGGTAAACAAAAAACTTACATCAACATTCACAGCTCCTCGTTTCCCTCCCGGTTTACTCTTCGTGACGACATCTGCCATGTAATCAGCCGCCGGTTGGTTTTTGTTGTTTGCTGTCAGGACAAAATCTGCCGCAGCAGGACAACACCTACACGCTGGATATTACTGCAAATATTTCTTTAGTTGCGCGTCAGTTAGTCACAGAGTTTGACCTGCTGTGATGGTTATTCAGACTAAAGTAACACACACACACACACACACACACACACACACACACACACACACACACACACACACACACACACACACACACACGCACAGAAAAACACACACCTCTGTTGTGGTTCAGGCTTTGACTTTAAAGTAGCTGTGGTCAGCAATTTGTTTTGACCTGCTCTGCAGGGCTGTGGGTGTGTGTGGGTGTGTGTGTGTGTGTGTGGGTGTGTGTGGGTTGTTCTTTTTTTCAGTTCAAAAACTGTGAGCGAGCTAGTTTTTGACAGACATGGACAAATGTTTGAATATCCTTCCATAAAAATAGAACTAAACAATTTATGAAATATATAAATATTTAGAACTCCCATGTCCAGCACCCTAGTTTTTGCTTTTCATCTTTTTTTTTTTTTTTACATTTCACTTCATATGTACTTTACCTTATAAAACAAATAAAAAAGTCATTAGCATCTCTGGCCGATACGTGATTATTCTATTGTGTAACCGTTGGAAACAATCATTCCTGATCAGTGATCTCTAGCTCTCATTTATGATGTCAGGTTAAAGAAAAAACAAGTTTAATAACAGTTTTAAATGGCATGCAACATTTTGTACAAATGAGATCAAAGTAAACCTAACTTCTTGTAGTTGGACTGGCGGACTGGGGTTATTTCAATACATTCACTCTCTTATTCTCCTTCATTTATGAGCTTGTTGTAAATATATTCAGTTCCTGTTACCAGACCAGTATCGCATCAGAACATTATCCATCTACAAATGTTCTGTATTGGAGGTAGACAGAACATTTGTATCCCTCCAATACAGAGGTGATCTTTAGCTGTTCAAAGGAAGGTTTGTGTGTGAATCGAAAAAATGTAGTGAAGGAAAAGGGAAAGTTTCCAAAGATTAAAGTAATCAAGTGAAATACAGACACGCTGAAATTCTACTTGCGGTTAACAAAGTAACGAAGATACTGCGTTAAATTACAACACTGTCAAACAGAGCTATGTTTGTCGGGGCGGGAGGGGGGTTCCAGTTTACTGAGCCAGGGCTATATATAAAGACTGTTTTGATTATTTATGTATTTTTTTTACAGTGGGCTCACTGGTATGGTATGGTAGGTAATCACTGTATGTGAAAAAAAGATCCCTTACCCTGCCTTTAAGGTTATTGACAGCAACTGTTAAAAACGCATACCGTAATTTACTTCTAGCTGATAATGTTCACAGCATGACCATACCGTCCTTTTGATAAGGTTACGTAAACCTTTCAAATACGAACAAATTCAGAATTTCTCTGGAGTTTTTCCATCAAATTGACTAAATGTAATAAAATGAGGCGTAATGGCCTTTCTCTCATCTGTGAGCCATCTGCTGACTTCAGCCAGGGGATGTGGAAAGTGATGGCAACACCACATGATCCACCTTCTTGCAAAGTGGGACATAAACAAAGGAAAATACAAACAAGCAGGTTCTTTATTAGTAAAAAGTAACAGACCAGCAGGTTGCACGGAGCAGGACGTCTGTACAGACGTGTGCTGCCTCTTACGGCCACATGAAGCAGAAGCAGAACATTTGTCTACAAAGCTCAGCATGAACGAGCAATGAATAACGTGCACGGCGCTACGTGGCTCAACAAGTCCCGAGATGCATTGTGGTGTTGTGAGTGCTGGTTCAGTTATTAGAGAGTTATTAATAATTGTCTCACGATAGTTATTAATAATTAATAATGAAGATGACTTATCAAAATGAATAAATCAAAACAGGGCCCCACCTGACTTAATCTGGAAATAATAACAAACCAGCAAAATCAGTCTCAAAGTAGCTGTTGTTACATGCCATCCTGTTGCCAGTGGTGGTATTACATAATAACAGTGAAGGAAGGAGTCTGAGCACAGACCTTTGTAACCAGCAGCTGTGAAGTATAAAATAAACTAAATACTTCTCTCATTCAAATGAATCAGAAGTTATTTACACAAGTGTTAAAAGATCATGAAACAACACTTGCCTAAACTACACATAAACAACAACTAACTAAACAGTAAACACAAACTTCAGAGTGTGTGTGTCTCTCTCTATATATATATACGTCGCTGGCAGCCAGGCTGTCTCCCTTTCCTGTTCGTCGTATCCCGGTCACGTTGTCTCGTTGCGCACAGGTCCCCGTTCCGCTCGTCGAAGCGTCGGAACGTTTGCGGGTCACTCTGTTGTAACGTGGGTGGACAAAGGATGCATTCACTGGTTCTTGGTAACCAGTGGGCTTTCATAAGCGCAGCTAGCGGGATGGCTCCTAGGCTGACACTAGTCACTCTGATCGGAGATCAAGTGTAGTCCTTACAAAACGCAAGCTGGAGAGTGAGATTTAGTTGCAAACCAGCGTTCCTTGGTGAACAGCTGGATGGTTACGCTCTGCAAGGGGGTCCTGGTGAAGAGCGGCTCTTTTCCCTGCTCTCCTTGTCTCCGTTTTGACAAGTATGTAGCATTTGTAGCTCACAGAGAGCTCCGTGGAAGAGCTTGGAAGCTTGGAACAATTGAGAGCGAGGTTCGGGAAGCCACTGCTATTTAAAAACCAGCAGAGCGCTCTTCGCATCAGCAGGGGGGCTTGCTAATCTAGCCTCTGTCCACTATGCACTGTCCGCATACACATACTACCCCATTTATTGCCCCAAAGGGCAATAAACTGCAAAGGAGTCATTCCTTCATTTCCTTTTTTGTTTTAAGACCATGCAGTCAACGTTAAGACAATGTGGTCTTAAAATCGAGGCTGGTCTCAGAGTTAGGCCTCAAAGTTGAGATTGAGTCTTCCCATGTTCACATAGGGCTGTGGCCCAACAGTTGGATGGACGACTGGCAGTTACGGTCTATCAAAAGATGGACGTCCAGATCCGCCTCCTCACCTGTGTTCTCGTGTCTTCTCTCCTGTACAAGGTCAAAGATGAACTGGCGTATGCTGGTTATAATAAACTCTTTTGTTAGATCACTTAAACCTAACTTAAACCTAACAATGCTGCAAACTGATTCGACTAATGAGTTGTAGTGCAGCTAAACCTACGTCTAACAAGTGCAATGAGTCGTGCTTTAGAACTCAATGCATTCAAGAAGAACTATTTGAAAAATCACTTTATGAATTTGAGGACGTCATTCCACAGATGTTTATGGTTTGTTTTGTTTGTTTTAAATCTGTCACACTTGCAATCTTCAGATCAGCAACACAAATTCCTGGCGATTCAGGTCAGTTCAGAAAGTTAAATGGTTCTACGCAAGTCAAACCCAAGAGGGCTGAAAGCCGGTAGCGCTCACAGAACCACTGACCAACAGTATCATTGAACAGGTATACTTTACAACTCATGTAGACCCTGAACTCTAAGATGGTAATGAAAGAACTTTTTCAAAACAGATCTGCAACTAATTCTGGATCTACAAGAAAATCCTACATGCCACCTTAAGATTTTATTTTGTCCTTCTTGAATATATTTCGAGCATTCAGGGTTACCCACAGGCCTGAAAACATTCCACCATCACGGTGAAAGCATTTTCAGGATCCTGTGTCCAAGGAGATGGAGGCCCAGAGAATTTAAGACAAAGATGAAGCACTTTTCTCCACGTCAGATGCACGGCGATAGCGTGACATCGTTAGCCGCTACGTGAACTTTACTCGAGTAAAGGGAAACAGAGAATTGGGAGCTGGTCAATATTTGATCATTTTAGAAGATATTTTCAAATACAGCTGCAGTTGTGTCCCTCTTGACAAACAAGATTATAAAATTTTGTTCCATTCATCCATTTTCTACCGCTTATCCATTACCGTTTCGCAGGGGGCAGCAGTCTCAGCAGTCTCAGCAGAGATGCCCAGACTTCCTTCACCCCAGACACTTCCTCCAGCTCTTCCGAGGGGAGTCCGAGACGTTCCCAGGCCAGCCGAGAAACATATGGCCCTTTTCCACTAGTACCTACTCTGCGCGCTTCTACTCGCCACGCCCCCGTCTTGCGCTTTTCCACTACAGGCCGAGACGGGTAAAGGCTGGCCAAGTAGATACTTTTTCTGTTCTGATTCTGCCAAGGTTCTAACCGGGCTGAGTCGACCCTGTATCTGACGTCACCACCCTCCACGTCACTGATTGGTCGGGGGGCGGGGCCGTCAGACGTTTGAATCAGGAAGCGGGGAGTCAGCGCGAGAACAGCCTGCGGCTAAAAATCCTGTCCATAAAATGTATGAACAGGACCGGTGGCAAAGGGCAGCCCTCCCGGAGTCCAACATGCACTGGGAACAAGTCTGACCTACTGCCGGCAATGCAAACCAAACTCCTGCTCCAATCATACAGAGACCGAACGGCCCTTAACAGAGGGCCCCGGACTCCATACTCACTGAGGTCAAATGCCTTCTCCAGATACACAAAACACATGTAGACTGGTTGGGCAAATTCCCATGAACCCCCGAGCACCCTGCGGAGGGTGTAGAGCTGGTCCAGTGTTCCACGGCCGGGACGAAAACCGCATTGTTCCTCCTGAATCCGAGGTTCAACTATCGGCCGTATTCTCCTCTCCAGTACCTTGGCGTAGACTTTCCCGGGGAGGCTGAGAAGTGTAATCCCCCTTTAGTTGGAACACACTCTCCGGTCCCCCTTTTTAAAAAGAGGGACCACCACCCCTGTTTGCAACTCCAGCGGCACTGTCCCCTTCCTCCATGCAATGTCGCAGAGGCGTGTCAACCAAGACAGCCCTACGACATCCAGAGACCTGAGGTACTCTGGGTGAATCTCATCCACCCCCGGTGCCCTGCCACTGAGGAGCTTACGAACTACCTCAGTGACCTCGGCTTGGGTGATGTATGAGCACACCCCCGAGCCCACACTCTCTGCTTCCTCAATGGAAGGCATGTCAGTTGGATTGAGTAGATCCTCAAATTATTTATTCTACCGTCTGACGATGTCCCCAGTTGAGGTCAACAGTTCCCCACCTGCACCGTAAACAGTGTTGGCAGAGTACTGCTTCCCCTTTCTGAGGCGCCGGACAGTTCGCAAGAATTTCTTTGGGGCGGTCCGAAAGTTTTCATCCATGGCCTCACCGAGAAGTTTTGTTGACTCTTAAAAAACTGTCTTTGAAGAAGTGATTTGTCACTTCAAAACCACAAATCTGACGAATACACTAATGACCGATTCTGCACAGTCTTAAATATGATACCTTTCACTAGCAAGGACCACGCCATCAACAGGATACGTTTAAATGATTTATTGATACGAAGATGATAACGATGACGATGGTGATGATAATGGCGATGAGGATGACGATGATGATGATCTATGGATCGGTCGATGCGTTGTGGGGAAGCTGGTAGGGAATCCGCCGCAGCGCCCGGGCAACGACGAACCCCCTAGGAATCTATGAGGTAGAGAAAGAGAGGGAAGAAGGAGAAGAGAAAAGGGTGGGGGGGAGGGGTGCAGAGAACGAGAGCGAAGAGGAACTGAGGTTTTAGGTTAGTATTTGAAGGTTTGCCGGAAGAGGCGTGGTGCCGGAGGAGGCGTGGTTGAGGCGTGGTCCTGCTCCCGAAATTCGCTGGTTAAGCTCCAATTGACTAGCAAGGACCACGCCATCAACAGGAACCGTTTAAATGATTTATTGATACGAAGATGATAACGATGACGATGGTGATGATAATGGCGATGAGGATGACGATGATGATGATCCGTGGATCGGTCGATGCGTTGTGGGGAAGCTGGTAGGGAATCCGCCGCAGCGCCTGGGCAACGACGAACCCCCAAAACCGTGGATTATTTAAGAGCGATGAGACTGAGTGGATCTGAGGTCGCTAAGATCTGAGCGAATGTAGTGATGATAGTTTGGGAGGACGACCATCGGCCCATGGCTGTATGAGGTGCTCTGGGATACGTAGCGGGAGGCTGAAGTGGCGGCTCCGATCCTAAGGAGTTACCGGAGTAGTGCTTTGGAGAGATGCCAGATAAGGAGAGTATATGACGGAAGCGATGGTGAAACCAGAAACTGGTGACGGCTGTCCTGACTCGGACGCAAAGGATCTGTCGAAGATGTGCTCTGTGTTTTCCGGAAAGACAAGTGGTTGGCCAGGGTCTCGAAGTATTCAGGGGTGATTGGTCTTCGGGGATGAGAAACGAGAAAGAGAGTCGGTGATGGTGGTGGAGTGACCGGGGACATGTGCTGCACGGAGGATAAATTGATGTATGGCTGAGTGCCAGACTAGACGGCGCATGAACGGCATGATGGATGTGGATTTGGAGCGTCCTTTATTAATTATGTCGATGCTTATCGATATGAAGATGATGGCGATGATGGTGGCGAAGACAATGGCGATGATGATGGCGAATAATGATGATGGCGATGATGATGATGGCGATGACGATGATGGCGATGACGATGATGGTGATGACGAAGGCGATGACGATGGCGAAGACGAAGGCGAAGACGAAGGCGAAGGCGAAGGCGATGACGATAACGATGCTGATGACGATGCCGATGCCAATGATGATGGCAATGACGATGGCAATGACGATGATGATCTATGGTTCGGTCGATGCGTTGTGGTATTGGTTTGCAAGCTCTGAGGGCCATCCTGCTGCGAACCATCTGCCATCATGAAAGCCCCCAAAACCGATTGAAGGAGCAGCATCAGTGTATAGATTGATGTCGTGGGGGTGATCCAGTTGGTCATCATAAAAGAAAGTGATCCCCTTCCAGGTGGCAAGGAGGTTGAGCCGCAACAAAGCTCTGTACGGCTCGAGTTGTCTGGGGGGATGGGAGACAAGAGAGATGGAACAGCAGAAGCGATGGACGGCAAGTGGGAGATGAAGGCCCGCCCTTGGGGAATAATGCGCATGGCAAAATTGAGGTGGCCCAGGAGGGAGAGGAGTTGGCGTTTGGTGCAGCCTGGGGCTAAGAGGAAATAAGAAGACCGATAAATAAGAAGACCGATTCGGTTGAGCTTTTCGGTTGGAAGAGAAGCCTGAAACAGATCCGTATCGAGAGTGATACCGAGGAATTCGAGGGAAGTGGAAGGGCCCACCGTTTTCTCAGCGGACAATGGGACCCCGAGTTCGGAGAAAACGGAAGTCAGGGTGACCAGGCCGGAGGCGGGTGGCGATGGGAGAGGGGTAACGATGAGGAAATCATTCAAGAGATGGACGAGGAAGGATTGCCGTGGTTGTTGGAGAGGATCCAGCAGAAGGCCTCTAAAGGTGTCGAAAAGTTAGGGGCTGCTCTTGCAGCCGAAGGTGAGCCTGACTGCAAGTAGTATGCACCTCGCCAGTGGACGCTGAAGTATTGCCAGAAGTCTGGGTGAATGGGGAGAACTTTGAAAGCGCTGGTGATATCCGCTTGAGAGCCACGACCTTTTCCCGGTGAGTTTAATGAGGGCGATGGCGTGATTGATGGTGGCGTAGTGAAGGGAGAAGTCTTCGCTCGGAATCAGGCTATTGATGCTTGGAATGGAACTGCCATGAGGCACTAAAGATCGACGATGATCGTTTCTTTCCCGGTTGCAATGCCGAGAGGGCTTATTCGAAAGTTCGGAAAGGGGGGATGAGTGAACGGGCCGATCATGAAGCCTTCCTTAAATTCCTTGGCGAGCGAGCGATCGACTGATTCCGGCTCGTTTATGGCGGATTAGATTTTTGCATTCGAAAGATGTTGGCGGAAGTGAGATAATGCCGGGGTGAAAACCTTCACTGAACCCTTTAACGAGGAACTCAACGAAGCGCGGACTGGGGCGACCGTGAAGCGCCACTTCCAGAGCGGGAATGCCGATAGGTGCAGAGAGATGCTCGCCCAGCCTCCGCAAAGCCGAAATTCTCGCTCGGGTGGAGTGATGCCCGGCGCGGGCAGGAACGGAGCAGGAAAAGCTGGGCGCGACGGGGTACCGCGCGAAGAGCACGCCGGGGCCGTGCGGCGACTCAGTGTCCGGGCGTCCCAGCACGCGCCTCGCCGAACTGATGAAGGCGGGCTGCAGCCCCGAAAGCGAGGCGGATGCGGCATCGATAAAAGCCGCTGCCTCCGAAGCGGAGGGCCGGACCGAGGACGCTGGACAAGCCGTCCAGCCCCCGGCGACGTGAAGAAAGACGGAACACGCAGCTTCTCTGTAAAGAGAGAAGCGTATGCGAACTCGTTCGGTGTGAGCTCTTTTGAACGGGTAGATGACTTTCCTTTCGAGTGGAGTGGAGGCTGTTGAAGGTGCCGGGGGTGGGCTGGGGGTTTGCTAGCATCCCGGTGCTAGCAACCCCGGCTGAGTTAGCTTTTGTAGGTGCCGGGGATGGGCTGGGGGGGAGCTAGCATCCCGGTGCTAGCAACCCCGGCTGAGTTAGCTGTTGTAGGTGCCGGGGGTGGGCTGGGGGGGGGGCTAGCATCCTGGTGCTAGTAACCCCGGCTGAGTTAGCTGTTGTAGGTTCTGGAGGTGGGCTGAGGGGGGGAGCTAGCATCCCGGTGCTAGCAACCCCGGCCGGATCTAGCTGCTGTAATTGCTGGAGGTGGGTGGGGGGGGGGGGGGCGCTGGCGTCCCGATGCCGGTGGCTCCAACTGAGGTAACCAGCTGGGGCCGACGGAGCTGGGAAGCGCCTGGCAAACCGGTGCCGAGCCCCTTCTACCGCTGGCGGTTGAGGCTGCTGAAACAGCATGGCAGGGGGGTGTTAGCATCCCGGTGCTAATAATCCCGGCCAAAGTTAGCTATTGTAATTGCCGGAGGTGGGCAGCGGGGGGCGCTAACAACCCGGTGCCAGAACCCCAGCCGGATCTAGCTGCTGTAATTGCTGGAGGTGGACTGGGGGGGCGCTGGCCTCCCGGTGCCAGAACCCCGGCCGAAGTTAACTGTTGTAGTAGCTGGAGGTGGGCAGTGTAGGAATTGTTAATTCCTACACGCGGTTTCCACGCGGACGGCTTAAGGTGAAGGACCGCTCATGTGCAGTTGAGGTTCCTGCAATGAGGCTACGTTGTTCGGAGATTGTGTTTAACTAGAGTGTTAGTGAAAGACCTTGTGAGTAAAGGTAATGCTCGAACATCCAGTTTGTACGATCGCTTCTCTTTTACTATTGCGGTCTATGGGAAAGCTTTCTGGGCCCCATGGGATTTTTGTTGTAGTAAGAAAGAGACTTTTCTTTGACTTTTCTGGCCGTTATAAAACATTTTAGACGGATATAAAGTCCCTGACTTAAAATATAGAATACAAAGATTAGTAATTGCCGGTGATTACAGCTGGAGGTGTCCTGTGAACAGTTTAAGAGGCTTCTCTTTTACTATTGCGGTCTATGGGAAAGCTTTCTGGGCCCCATGGGATTTTTGTTGTAGTAAGAAAGAGACTTTTCTTTGACTTTTCTGGCCGTTATAAAACATTTTAGACGGATATAAAGTCCATGACTTAAAATATAGAATACAAAGATTAGTAATTGCCGGTGATTACAGCTGGAGGTGTCCTGTGAACAGTTTAAGAGGCTTCTCTTTTACTATTGCGGTCTATGGGAAAAAGCTTTCTGGGCGCATAGGATTTTTTGGTGCAGTACCGCGGCTGGCCACTGGAAAAAATCGGCGTGCCTTCTGAGTGCAAGACCCGGGGGTCGACGTCACGGCGCGCCGTCGGAGTTGGCGTGATGACGTCATCCGGAAGAGAGCAGGCGTCGGCGGGGCTGATGGCATGCCAGGCTGGCATGAGATGGTTGAGAAGTTTTTTTTTCTTTTTGGTCCATGCGGTGAAAAGGGACTCCTCCACCAGGCAGTGCCATATGGAGGGTAGCGACAGTCCGGCCCGGAACACCTGCAGAAGGCGGGCCGTCGGGGCCCCCCCGCCGGAGCGTGGCGAGACCTCCGGCGGATTGCGCAGCCTGCGCTGTTGGGTCGACGGCGAGGGATTGCCCGCGTCCCAGTCGATGACGGAGGCGGGCCAGGGGACGGGGAGGGCACCTGCGGGCAGGCTGCCGTGATCCCGGATGTTCATGAGAGATGAACCGGCCGGATGGACCACTCGTTTCTGGGTGTGTGTCGCTGGAGCTGGGTTGACAGCGAGCTCCGCAGGTGGCTGAGAAAAAAAAAAAAGAAAAAAAAAAGGGGTTTGAGAAACACGTGCGTTCTGGAGGAATAAACCGCCGCCAGAGCGGCAGCCGACGTCGGAGGTCGGCGGGACACCGGGGCGGACGGGGCGGCTCGGTCTCGCTGCGCGGCACCCCCCGGTGGTGGGGGAGGGGCGGCGTATTGCGCAACCTGCGCTGTCGGGTCGACGGCGAGGAGACGCAGGAGAGGAGTCGGGGACCCGCGACGACGATCCCGGATGTTCGGGAGAGGTGAACTGGACGAGATGTGGACCACTGAGGATACGGAGCTTGACCGGCTCGCCGGCTCCCCGGGCGGCCGTGGGAGCCCGGGAGAGCGGCGCTTCAGGCGCGGCGACGGCTGAAGAGTTTTTTCCTCCTCCGGATCCCGATCAGCTGGTGTTTGCTGGTGATCCCCTGCAAGCCGATCGTCGTCCGAAGGCGATAGCAACACGAGGTCCATGCCTGAATGGGTGAGTAACAGTTTTCGAGATACGAGAGTGTATAGGAGCGTTGACGTGCTGCCCGAGAGCGAGCGTTCAGAGAACGAGAGCGAAGAGGAACTGAGGTTTTAGGTTAGTATTTGAAGGTTTGCCGGAAGAGGCGTGGTGCCGGAGGAGGCGTGGTTGAGGCGTGGTCCTGCTCCCGAAATTCGCTGGTTAAGCTCCAATTTATGGATAAATCAGTGGAGTGAGTGTGCAGTACGCAACGATTCCAGGATCTCTCAGAGGGTTGTAGGAACTTCAGAGCTGCTACATCCCTCTTCATCAGGTTTGATATCTACCAGGAAGAGCTGTAGGAACAGCCAAGTGGATGTAACGTGAAAGAGACTGAGGAGAATACAGCCAGACAGCGAGGATGGGAGTGTGCAGGATGACTCTGGTGGGACACATGAAGAAACAAGTACAGGAAGAGCAGAAGAACAAGCTGGAGGTTGAAGATGGAAACCGTCTTGTGAACGTCAGAGAGGAGATGGAGGAGACGGACTCAGGGAGGTAGAGAGGTGCCAGATGATTGACAACCACAACAAACGTTATAAAGGAGACAGGTAGGAGGGTGCTCTGTGTGTCATCTGGACAAAGGAAAGAAATTAAGGAGTTTTGTGTGCTGGAATGTGGAGGCTCAGGGGAGTACAAGTAGGAAAAGATTAACAAAGGAGATAGCAGTCGCAAGAGAGGTGAAGGAAGTGGCGAATGTCAAACAATGCTTCAGAAGAGGCGTACGAGAGGCTGAACACTAAGACGAAAAGGATTTGTACCCATCTGTGAGACACACAAATGAAGATGGGAAAGATGTGCAGCAGGTCGGGGGATTAAGAATGATTTGAGATGAAGTAAGAGAGGCTAGATTAGCTTTATTTCCATTATTTTAGTTTGAAGCGTTTATATCTGTGCAGCGGATCGTTCTCCATGAGAGAACAACCATGATACTAGCAGGAGATGCCTAACTATGACTAACAAGGATGAAGAAGGTGGAAAAATCAGTAGTCGAGGAGGCCGTTTTATGAAAATGTTGAGAAAATATATTTGAGAATTCGAAGATCACACATGTTGTATGACGCAAAGAGTGACGGAACCAACTTTGAAAAGCAAAGACAGGAAGAAGTGAATGCAGAACATAAAGGATAACTCATGGTGAACGTAGGTCTCTGAAGTGACACAAAAGGTGTTTGTACCTCCCTCGATGGGTCATTTCCCACATGATACAGCTGCAGTTCTTCATAATTTGGGGATTTTTTTCACATCTTTATATTTATTTGTATACTTAGTCTTAATTCATCCCAAAACAATCCTCTTTTGTGACTGGGTTTTTGGAGAAAAGGATCCCTTTTCTTTTTACTCCAGAGCCATTTCATGTATGCTTTTTTTGTTTGTTTTTTTTTTCTAAATAATGGAGAAAAGACAGGTTAACCTCTCCCTCTGCTGCTGTGGCTGAAGCTGTCACTTCCGGGTCTGCATAGATGGCCTGAACTGCAGAACAGCGACATGTTTCCATTTCAACCAGTCCGCTGGAAAATCGGTTCTTTCCAGGATGCTAAATGCTTACAGGGAGCTCCGGGATGCAAAATGGTTGGCGTTGTGAACGATTCGGGGGGCAGCGCAGAAGTGTTGATGGCAGAACACATTCTGAAGAAAACTACATTCATTCATGAGCAGGAACAGGATGGTAGAATTCAGTCCCAAAGATCCCCTCAGAAGCCACGTGTCACCACTGGCTGCTGCTGGACAAACCCACAAACGAAGACCTGTTGGAGTGGACTTTGTTTTCCATCTTTATATCACAACATCACTTTTTTTTTCTTCCAGAAACAGACACATTTCTAACCTGATTTCAAACCGTCCTTGGTGGTTTTTACATGCAGGTGTTCCCTGATTATTCTACAGTTCTGTAAACTACATACCCACTTTTAACACAGTTTTTGTAAACAGAGATATGAACAAACCAAGAATCGGTGGCGTCTCTCCCGTCTTCAGTCAAGTCTTCTGCGTTTCCTGCAGGGGAGCATCCTTCCATGGATCTCTTGTTTTACAGGTTTAATGCAGTTTTGTGATCGTTCAGTCCAGCATACTTTCATTTAGTACATGCTGCTACACGGATCAAAACCCACGCTGTGCTGAACAGACCAGTCCCGCTAGTACATAAGCACAACAAAAGCCAGAATGGTGCTCGACTTGAAAATGGATCAAAAACCGGATTCAGTAATTCGTTTTTGACTATTAAGCATATTGCTTAAACCTTACCACCTGCTTATTATTTTCTTTAATTCATTTCACCTTTTATTGGCAAAGTAATCATTACCAAAACAGATTTTAACTTTTTTAAAGCCACTCTACGTAGCAACACAACTTAAGGGCATATGGGGGGCAGCATATTCCAAGGAAGTTCATGTTTCAGCCCTGCATCTCTTAAGCCTGATTTATACTTCTACATCAAAACTAGGCTATATTTACGGCACGACAGCATATCTACGCCGCAACCTGATGTGAACCTCTCTCCAAATGCAACCACTAGGGGTGGGCAAAAATATCGATATGGCAATATATCGCGATACTTTTCCAGCCGATTCAATATCGATATTCAAAATTTGAATATTGTTTTTTTTTTTTTTTTTTTTTTTTTTTATTTATTTTTTTTAATATATTTTTTATCCCCGATTTTTTTTCCCATTATATCACCCAGTGCTCCTACCTAAGTGACAGTCCTGGGCATTGCCACTCTCTACCAACCCTGGGAGGGCCCTGCACTGAGCTCAGGTTTTATTTCACGTTTTATTTCATTTTATAATTTATTTTTTATATAACACAATTGCCTGTCCTTGAAATATGAAAAATAATGGACAGAGGTTTATTTATTTATGGATTTATATCTATACTGACTGATCACTGTGCCTGTCCTTGGTTTTAGTACCCATCTTTCTTGTGTTTATTATCATTTGCCACATAATTAAAGCAACCTCATACTAAATTTAATGTTAATTTCATATGATGTAAATAATATGAAAAACATATACAAATAAGTTGTAACTTTAGCTTGTATAGTTATAATAAAACATTGTTTTGACTCAGTTTGTCCCATGAATTGTCACTATAATCTGATGAACGTGCAACTCGGATTTTAAGATCCATCACTATCATCTGATGTACATATATACAACTTGGATTTTAAGATGTGTAATGCATTTTTAAATTTTTCGGTGAACTATGTAGAATATAATAATCGGGATATCGCATAATCGGGATATCGCAATGTGTATCGTATCGTGGCTCAAGTATCGTGATGCGTATCGTATCATGAGGTCCTTCCCAATACCCACCCCTAGCAACCACGTGTAGTGTCGAAGCGGACCGCAAGAAACGTGATCGATAGATAGGTTCTTTGTTTTCAAATTCCCCACTGCTATTTCTTCTTCATCGTTTTCAAGTCGGACTTGGAATTATAGTTTCCTGCAATGTCTGTAAAAAGGACTGATGCTAAACATCCATCAGCTGCAATCCAGGTAACGTATACTTTATTTGCTCTGTTGCTATGTCTGAGCTACGTACAGGAAGTACCCCAAAGGAAAAAGCACCGCGAGGTCGTGCTTCAGAAAAAGAAAACATTGCCGCCTAGTGGTTGGTGTTGTAATTACAACACAGTAAAGTCTAAACGCCAGCGATGGTGTAGCACACGTACGTAGCTGCTACACAGAAACATAAATCAGGCTTAATCGGACAGCGTGGTGTTACAAGATGCATCAGACCTTCCCCACCAGTATTGCCAGTGGTATATGTCGGCAGGAGGTCAGAAGTTGTATTACTACATAGCGTAGCTTTAATCCTTGAAAACATCTTCCAAAGCCTCTCTCTAGCAGTCCAAACTTATTTTCTTCTTAGAGTGCATTCACACGTACATGCCTTGGTTCAGTTAAAACAAACTGGTGCAACTGCACTGTTGGTGAAGTTCACCTGAATACATTCCAACACCGTGAACCGCGGCCACCAAAAAAGCAAACCGAGGTACCTTAGAAAAATGGGTCTCGGTTCCAAAAAGATCAAACTACGACCTTTTTCAAATTTCCACTGTTGTCTTTTTGCCTGTTTGATGCTGAAAACACAATGTGAATGCCAAATAGATTAAGGCTTCCTACCAGTGAACTAAACTAAGTGCAACACTTTCTGCTTTGGTCCAGAACCAAACTCCCAAACTACAACGGTGAATGCACCTCGGGTTAGCATGGTTTTAAAGTATTTCTGAGACCAGTTTTACATGAACATGTGGCTGTAGCCTGCAGAACGAGGCAGCACGCACTGGCCCACCTACTCTCATTCAACTCGTCCTAAATGGGGGTTGGGTTAAATATAGGTTGACTAATGCGTTTACTCACTGACATCTCACAGAATAATTTATAACATCAGCCTCTAAACGCATAACACAGGAATGGAGTAGCTGGGAATCCCAGAGTTTATTGAGCTGATTTGTGAAGGAGGAATTATTTTGCGATTCTAATGGGTGTATTACCTGCTGGCTGGATGTTGTATTGCTTCAGCATTCCCAACTGCAGTGTTTTAACTACCTGGACTGACTGAGACAATGAATTGGTCGTCTGTGGTTGAACTATAGACTTAAAAATGGAAGGCTATCAGAATAAAACTTTAGTTTTAGCCCAAAGTTAGGGTGCTGTATGCTCTCCCGTGTAGTCATAACCTGCATCAAGCTTTACTGATGTCTTTACAGTGTGTCCAAGTTTATGTTTACGTCTAAAGGCTGAATTATGCTTCTGCGTCAAAATGGCGCCGTGCCTACGGCGTGTGGTTTGGATCGACGCAGACCACACGCCGTCACCTGCGCCGTCACTGACGTGCACCTCCTGAAAATTGTAACTACGCGTCGAGGAGACGCAGACCACACGCAGACCGAGAGGGCTGTGATTGGTTCGCTTGAAAGCGAAGCATTTCCGGTTTCCGGTTTGAATCAGTAGTGAACTTCCAGGGCTCTTTTCTTCGTTTATATGTGATTTTTTTTGTTTTGGTTTTTTGCACAATAGTTGTCATTATTTCTTTGATTTACTGTGACCGGAAAAAGTCGAATAAACCATTCAGAAAAAGATCGCTAACTAGCGGTCGCGGGGGGTACTGCACCGCGACCAAATGGAGAGACGGAGAAGTCCGAAGGGTTCCGCACGGCGTCACGTCTGCGGCGTGTGCTCTGTGTTGGTTTGACGCAGAAGCATAATTCAGCCTTAACTGCAAAGCCGTTTTCTGGGTTGGTATGAAGAGCCAAATAAAGGAGCTTCTCCCTGACATTTCATTAACAGCATGGACATTTGATCAATTTTCTAATTTTTCCCTTCACGAGCGAGCACTCCAGCCTCTACCAGCATTCAGCACAAACCCTCAGCCAGCACTGCTTTGTTCTGCAGGCTGCAGGACTCCCCGTGTGCCACTGATCCCAGCATCCTCTAGTGAACATGAATCAAATCCATGTGAACCAGTGGTTTATTGGCTTATGAGTTAAATCACCTGGATCCCCACTGATCACTGTGATACAACTCCCCAACCATGCCAAGGTGGTTGGTTTATTTATTTTTGTCCAAAACAGAACTGGTTCGTTGTGTTTCTTTGTACGGAGTGTTATCTTTGACACCAGGCAAAGAAAAAACTAAACTCTACAATAAATAAAATGTATCCAGTTATAATAATCCCGTTTTCTTTGAGTTTGAGAGGCCCGTCGGTTCTACAGAACCGAGAGGATGAAATGCTGCACCACAGACAGGCTACAGGCATCATATATCTACGTTTGTCATTCATACATTAATAAATAGCAAAGACATTTTAAAGTAACACAGACGGACCGAGTCTCTAGTCTCTCCTCTGTCCCCATCACAGTGTGTTGTCCGTACTGCTGCTCACCAGCCCTTTGATGTTGGTGATGGGCCGAACATCGTGCAGCTGTTTTCTGCGCTCGATGAACGTGACCAACCGCGAGGTGTCCAGCGGCGTCTTGGAGTATTCCCCCCCGCGCGCCCCCCCGCGGCCCACCCACGGATGCTGGAGACAGCAGGTGGAACCGGGCCTCTTCCTGGGGTCCTGCTGCAGCAGCGACGACACGAAGTCCCGGGCCGCCTGGCTCACGTCGCAGAAGTATTCATCCGGGAAGCAGAAGTCCAGGCGGCAGATGTTGACGCACGTTTCCTCCGGCGACTCGTCCAGAAACGGGGAAACGCCGCTCAGCATCACGTAGGACAACACACCCACGCTCCACAGATCCGTCGCCACAGAGACCGGCGTCCCGCGGACGAGCTCCGGGGCGGCAAACTCCGGGTTTCCCAGCAAGAGGTGGACGTATCGACGGTGGGCGGACAGCTGGACGGCATCGCCGAGGTCGATGAGCTTAACCGATGGGGTAGGAGCGTGGAGGTCCACCATGATGTTCTCAGGCTGAAGGAGGGAGAGAGATGAGCCCACATAACAGCAAAACGTTTTAGCAATTACAAGTATGACAAATACGACAAGTACTACAGTCACAGTCGTGAGAAAAAGTTAGCACCCGCTCTTTTAATCCATTTTCTGTTTGTAAAAACATAAAAATCCTGTGAGAAAAGAGCTGTAAGAATAATAAATAAAGTTTCTTATCGTGACACTAATAATAAATTATTTGTAAAGTCATGCATATTAAAATTCATAGATATTGTATATTTAAAAACATTAGAAATTTTGTTTCGAGTTAAGAATAATAGCCTTCCTGCTTGTTTTCAGCATTTCTTTAAATTAAGAGAAACAAATTATAATTTAAGAAGGCTGTGGGTTTTTGAAAGATGTCGTGTGAGGACTAATGTTAAATATAGATGTGTTTCATTTTGGGGAGTCAAATTATGGAATCAACTTAGTGATGAAGTGAAACTGTGTAAATCTCTGTTGAATTTTAAAAAAATATTGAAAAGTAAAATAATTAAGGATTACAATGCTAAATGATTAAAGTATAATTTGGTTAAGCAGAACAATTTAAAGGGAAATTTCTCTTTTTGTTTCTTTTCATATTGCAGATAATCTGGGTTTTCTGTTGGAAAGTACAGGGTAGGCAAATATAAGCTTTGGCTTCAGCCTATTCCTTTTTCGGTTACAGAGTTTATTATTATTTTTTGTGTGAAACTGATGAGTGTAAACTTGTATGAAAGTGTTTTGTCATTTACACACACACAGTTTGAATTGCAAATAATGTAATGTAACCGAAATAAACAATTCATTCATCTTAATGAGTCTTAATCACAAATACAAACTTTGATGAAAACAACATGACTGCCAGTTTTTCTTCAAGTCAAAAACAAGCTAAGGTGGGAATACTGAGCCCCTTCATGGTTCGACAGCTATAGATCCACCTTTACCAGCAGAACTTGCTTGTTGTTTCCTGTATGATGTCACGTTGTCAAGGAGATCTGTGATCTGTGACTGCAAAACGACCCTGAACTATTACCGCCCCACCGCCGTGCGTGATAGTGGGTCCCAGGCATTTCTGGGTATTCTTTTGTCAAACGTGTTGGGCGTTATGGTCAAACAACTCTGGTTTATTCAGGAGCATTTTTGCAAACCACAGTTGTGCTTCAATGCCCTTTTAAGCAGAATAGGCTTTCTTCTGGAAGACCTTTCAAACTACTTGGACTTCTGCAGTCTTCTTCTAGTTTGGGTCTCATGAGATGTAACATTTAACATACTTAGTGAGGACGGTTAGGCCTGAGATGTAGTGTTCGGGTACATTTGCTGGCACATCCACTCCTGAGAAGACCGGCAGCAGTCTCAAATGCTTCTTTCTCCCCATAAAATGTTTGACTCCACATTGTTTAGATGTTTTATAATGCTTTTCAGATGGATGAGAAGAAACAACTGCTTCTCTGAGACCAGTGCCTGTTTTTTATAGACTTTTATCGAGGCCTGTTCACCTGCTAATGATCAACTCATCAAGAGCTGATGATTAGCAGCACCAGGCTGAAACGTACCTTTTCAAATCCTATGGAGGCAATAAAAGGGTACTTAGTATTACCCACACAATATTTTCTTTCCGACTTCATTTTTGTCAAATAAATGATGTTCAAAAGCATAAAAAGTTGTTTCATCTGAGGTTGTATTTGGATGATGTTAAGACTATTACAATCAGAGATTTTAATACATTTTTCAAAAAGATCGAAACCAACTTTTGAACATGATTGTAAGTTTGAAACTATTTTGGTTAGTCTTCAGCCATTTTCTTTTCTATTTCAGGGTTTTATTTATGTGGCACAAAACGTTGTGTTAACCTTGAGGTCCAGGTGGGCCACCCTGCACGTGTGAAGGTGCTGCAGCGCCTCCAGAGTTTCTCTGATAAAGAACGCCACCTTCTCCTCCATCAGCTCATCGTGGGCAACCAGGTAGTCGAGTAAACGTCCGTCCTCCAATCTGACGTGCACAGTAAAAAAACTCAGTTCAGACAAATCTTATTAAAATATAACTAAAAACAACAAGTTTAACATCTTCTGGTTTGTGGGACGTAGCCGGCCAGCTGCCAACATCTGCCAGTTAAACCAAAGGTGTCAAATAACAGGACGATGTTCGTGAAAAGACTCACAGCTCCAGGATGAGCATCAGAGATGTGGGAGACTCGTACGTGTCCAGGAGCGCCACCAACTGGTGATTCTGCACATGGTTGAGGATGTCGGCCTCGTGAGCCACCTGCTCCTTCTTCTGCATCTTCTTACTCACAAACTTCACCGCCACCTGGACAGAAGAAATACACGCTTCCATGGTAACAAGAAAGTGATCGTTCATGCCACGAGCTGGAAGATGATAAAAATGTACTGCCGACTGACAAAGATGTGGTTTTGGATGAAAGTAGTCATGGAAACATTTTTCGTGACCAGTACTCGAGTTGAGGGGGGATGAGGGGGGAAAAATAACTTATTTGACAATTTTCACCTGTTTCAAGTCAATTTTCACTTCAAATAAGTAGGAAAAATCTGCCAATGGGACAAGATTTATCTTCTCATTACAAGCAATAAAATCTTGTTCCACATGCAGATTTTTCTACTTATTTTAAGTGAAAATCTACTTGAAAAAAGGTGAAAATTGTTGTTTTTTCCAGTGATGAGTCTTGTTTTAAGTGTAATGACATTTACTTTTACTAAAATGAGACATTTTAACTAGAAATAAGACAAATATTCTTGTTTAGATTTTGAGTTTTTGCAGTGATCCATTTTACTTATCCTGTGAAGGACAGAGTCATATTGATAAGTTCAGAAAACTGTTTTTTATTGTTGTGTTTTGATGTATTTGATGTAAGCCCAGTGGATATTTAAAGCTTACAGAAGGCTGCATTTAACTGCTGCTATGTCATTCCTGCAGTATTTCTGCAGGTGTTTTGGTCAGTGCTATTATTTGTAATATATTATATTATTTGTAATCAGCACAAATTATTTGTCCCCATATTATAAAATCCACCATCCCCCCTGATTTTTTTTTACAACTGGAGTACTGTTCATGACTGTTTTTCAACTGCGACCGCTTCCCCTGCAACCTCTGCAGTGAAAGAGAGAAACCTCTGGTGGAGCTCTCCTACCTCTTTCTTTGTGGACTTGTTGAGACATTTCCGCACCACTGAAAACCGTCCCCTGTTCAAAGAGGAGAGAGACGCCGAATCAACCAAAGTTAGGACTGATTTTAGAAGCATTACTGCGGAACGTGTTTTACCTTCCGATCTCACAAGTCTCAGAGAAGGCCGACTCAAAGTTCTCCCTCCACCGGATCCCCGTCCCATCATGACCGGAGTCTGAGCAGAACACGGGAGAGCTTTAGGACCACAAAATAATCCAATAATTCATCTTGTGGCAAGAATTTAAGAGGCAACTAACGGGAGTACGCTGCTGGCCCATCTGAGGGCGTTTAGTTTATAGATGAAAATATCTGGACCATTTTAAAGATTATTTTACACATAGATTGTATCAGTTTAAGCCCATGAGATAAATTCTTGTGTTTCAAAATGAATTCATTGTGCAGGGAGGCCAAAGCGAGCCTGGGCCATTAGCTTGGCCGGAGCAGCAGCTGGCCCCATATGGAGCCAAATCAAGGCCAAAAGTTTTGCTAATTTGAAAATAAAATTTGAACCTGAAAATTCTTTTTTACAGTTTCAATTTTTTTTTCCAGTATCAGATCTTTTTTTTTCAGTTTCAGATCTTTTTATTTCAGTTTCAAATCTTTTTTTCAGTTTCAGATCTTTTTTTTTCAGTTTCAGATCTTTTTTTCAGTTTCAGACTTTTGGCCCCAATCTGGCGTGGGGGGCGTGGCATCAACTGAGAGGGGCGTGGCATCATGAGTGACAGCAGAACAGAGAAGGCGGGGGACGTTCCTCAGTCATGTTGCCTTCAGGAAACGTAGGTTGCAGAAGTTATCAGTAGAAGTATGATTCAACACTGTATATACACTATATTCACGTGATTGGCAGTGGAAAAAAACTGATATTAGTGTACTTGGTAGTATGTACTTGGTAGTATGTGGAAGTGGGAAATGTCAAACTTTAAAGTGTGGCTGTTGAACTGTACAGTTTGGCATAGTTTATTGCTTTTATACTGCGATTGGTACGGTCTAAAACAGCTTTTTAAACAGAAATGTGTCACTAATATCAGTCTTTTCCACTGCCAATCACGTGAATATGGTGTATATACCGTGTTGAATCAAACTTCTACTGATAACTTCTGCAACCTACGTTTCCTGAAGGCAACATGACTGAGGAACTTCCCCCGCCAAGCACCAATCACAGTATAAAAGCAATAAACTATGCCAAACTGTACAGTTCAACATCCACACTTTAAAGTTTGACATTTCCCACTTCTACATACTACCAAGTACGGTCTAAAACAGCTTTTTAAACAGAAATGTGTCACTAGTATCTGTTTTTTCCACTGCCAATCACGTGAATATGGTAGTAGTACCATTTGTAGATGCTGGTGTCAGCGTATGAAAGGGCGGGACTTACTGCAGCTGGCCAGAGTGACCATATTGGAGGGTTCGGATGGGGGGCCGACTCCCCAGCGGTTGGAGGCCCGGACCCTGAACTGATAGTGACCTCCGGGTATCAGAGCATCGATCTGAACACACTCCTCCCTGCTGCTGAGCGCCTGCTGCCACAGGAACGAGTCTGAGGGCGGGGTGTTGGGTTGTTGGGGGAGGGAGGGAGGGGTTAGTATATTTGCAAAGAAAAAACAGTAACTTCTAACTCACGGATCAGCAACCCGCGGCTCTAGAGCCGCATACAGCTCTTTAGCGTCACCCTAGTGGCTCCTGGAGCTTTTTCAAAAATGTTTGACCTTTTTTTTTCCTTTTTTTTTCTTCTTTTTCTTTTTTTTTCTTCCCGTTTCCTTTCCTTTGTAATCTCAACATTTCGACTTTTTTCTCGAAATTTTGACTATTTCCTCGACATTTCAACTTTTTTCTCAACATTTTGACTTTTCCTCGAAATTTTGACTTTTTTCTCGAAATTTTGACTTTTTCCTCGAAATTTTGACTTTTTCCTCGAAATTTTGACTTTTTCCTCGAAATTTTGACTTTTTCCTCAACATTTCGACTTTTTTCTCGAGATTGTACTTCAACATTAATCTCGACATTTCGACTTTTTTCTCAACATTTCGACTTTTTTCTCGAAGTGCATAATGAAAAAAAAAATCTTCCCCTAGTTATAACTAATATAGCTACATGCAGCATGTGTTGCCTTCATTCTAAGGCTTATAAAAGACTTTTCATTTTTTGCGGCTCCAGACACATTTGTTTTTTGCATTTTTGGTCCAATATGGCTCTTTCAACATTTTGGGTTGCCGACCCCTGTTCTAACTGCTCTGTTCACACAGACCTTCCTGCCGGTACTCCAGGGTGTAGCTGCTGACGGCACAGTGAGCGGCTGAAGCTGGAGGAGGCCAGTGCACCATCACGGCTGTGCCGCTCGCCTCCTGAGCTACAGGCCTCCCCGGGGCTGCTGGGATACCTGCAGGGAAACACGAACCCTCATTAATCACTGCAGTCCTGCTGAGTGATTCATGAAATGCTTTGTTTTAAAAACAGAAAATCACCTTGAACTTTAATGGAGGCCGAGGAGGAGGCGGAGCCGTGGTCGTTCACGGCAACACAGGTGTAGATGCCTGTATCCTGAGGCATCAGGTTACAGATCTTCAGCAAGATGTCACCGGTATCCCTGGACAACGAGAGGGAGGAGAGGAGTTTGAGTAAAAGGACATGGATGGAAGGTGGAAAAGAGGGGGGAAATGGCCTGCAGCAGTCCCACCTGATGTCAATGGTGAAGCGGCTGTTGCTGGTCACCGGGATCTGGTCGGGACCCTTGAGGGTGATGGAGGGTTTGGGTCGTCCGCACACTTTACAGCAGAGGACCACAGTCTCCCCGAACGCACACGCCACGTCCGACAGCGGGACCAGGAACTCCGGGGCCACTGCACACAGGAAACGCATCACAGAGCATTTCAAAACTGTGAGCGCGAGCCGACTTCCCCTCTGCAGCGGTATCCAGCCGTTCCAGGACAGACTGGACTTCTGCTGTATCCTCCTAAGAACCCGGGTTTCCACGGAGCCGTGGGCGATGGGTCAGTGTGATATGGCGTGTATTCTTTGCATTTCCAAAAAGGAATCCGTCTGTTCCTTCCAGATGTTTTGCAAACTTCTGCTGGAGTACCAAATCAAGTAGCATGTTATGGTATGCATTTTTTTTCTTAGTTTTTTGGCTTTCCGTTATCAAAAGTTTGAAAGGGTACGCTACCATAACAACAGATGAGTACAGTTCTGCATATTCGTATCCTTCCATCGGGGTACTAAAAGTGGTTTAAAGGGGACCTATTATGGCATCTAATACCTATTTTAAACAGGCCTTGAATGTCTTAAAAACAAGCTTTTGATTGTTTTTGCTAAATAAATTAGAAATTCAGCCTCTGAGCCATGTCTTTATCTTCCCAGTCTCTAACCTCATTATCTATGCGGGATTCTGAGTGGGCGGGGCTATGATAATGAGGCTCTGTGCTGATTGGCTGCCTGAATGACGCGATACACCTCTATAAAAAAATGGCAGAAGCTCCGGCTGGCGGAGTTAGTTGTGGGCGTGATTTCACGCATCGTTCCCGTCGTTACTTAACGACTGGAGCAGAATCTTATTGGCTCGTAGATCCACATCACACTGGATGGCTCATCCGGGCGGCTGTACAGACACTGCAGAATTTGGTTTCTTTCCTCCTTCTCTGAGTTGGCAGGCTGAGGGGAGACCACTTTATATATGTTAAAGCAAGAAAAAACCTGTTTTTCATAATAGGTCCCCTTTAAGGCTGAATTAGAAACACTGCTTTCTGTTGATTGGTTAACAAAGGATCATCACCTCAGTGTGAGACGGAGGAAATCACAAGACTCTCCATTGTAAGCTGTATGACCTCTCGTAATACACAGCCACATGCCAAGAAGAAAGTAAAAGTTCTGTATGGCCTCTCCTATTGTATTTTCTTACCTGAGTCACATTTGGGAAACACCATGTTGTTGCAGTACTGGTACTGTTACTGTACTGGTACTGTACGCTCAGTGGTGTAAAGTAACGAAGTACAAGTACTTCGTTATTGTACTTAAGTAAGATTTTTGAGAATTTGTACTTTTATTGATACTTTCATTTTTCTGTACTTTTACTTTTACTTCTTTACATTTTCAAGGAAAAAAAATCGTACTTTTAATCCGCTATATTTAAAATTGGACACGTCGTTACTCGGTACAAATTAAAGAACAGCACAGCGGGGGCTGATTTATGGTTCCGCGTTACACCGGCGCAGAGCTACGGCGTAGGGTACGCGGCGACGCACATCTTACGCCGTAGCCTACGGCGTAAGATGTGTGTCAATTTAACGCGGACCATAAGGCGGACAGGAAGGAAGGGGGGCGCGTGAATATACCGAGAAGGAGCCGCAGCTCCCGGGAGAGTTGCGGCGCAGGGGTCAGAATAATATCACCATTATTTAGAGTTGTAAGCAAATTCTTGGATTCTTCATTTCTTTGCAATCCTTTTGAAAATAATTTTGTACTTTGAATTTTGTACTTTGTACTTTTTACTTTTGTACTTAAGTACATTTTACACCATGTACTTTTGGTACTTTATTATATTTAAGTTGAGGTACTTTTATACTTTTACTTAAGTAATGTTCTTAATGGGTACTTTTTACTTTTACTTAAGTAATTTTCAAGCAGAAAATTTGTACTTTTACTTAAGTACAATATTTTTGTACTTTTTCCACCTCTGTGTACGCTTTCATGTAGCTGATGTAAAAACAGCTGGGGCTTATCCCCCCAAACCATATCACACTGAGCTGCACCACTCTGTGGAAACACTTCTTTAATGTCCGCCTGCTCCGTTTCTGCCATCTCTGGGATCTGCCCATCATTAGGGGTGTGCACTACTGATGGACGGGGGGGTGTACTGGGGGGTGTACTGGTTGGTGCGTTTCCATGTGTGCTGCTTGCTTTTTTGTCTCACCTTGCTGGATGAAGTTTGGGTTGAGAAGCTGGAAAACAGATCCAAGACATAGTTTAGTTTGCAGCACTCGACATACATGAGAAATCATCCTCATCGTGGTTTTAAAGTGCTTTTACGGTCTGAGTTTTGCTTTTTAAACAAAAGTCTTTATTTTTTTTTTCCTTTCATGGGGACACAGAAGCAATCCTCCAACTCCACCAGTCTGCTGAAACAAGGAGCTCGTACCTCCATACCCGTCTTTGGGTCGAGGTCGTCACAGTCCGACTCGTCTGAAGTCTGAAGCTCCTGGTGAACAGAGGAGGAAGACCAGGATAAAGGGAGAGAAGGAATGGAAAGATGTAGGTGCAGATAAAAGAGAAGAAAGTGGAGGGGGAAAAGGAATGATAAGGAGAAAGGAAACCCAGAGAAGTGGAAAAAGATGGATGGACAACATTGACATGCACCTGGTTTACCAGCTGATACTCACCTGCAACTGTTCAAATGCACAGATTCAGTGATTATTACAAAACTCAGATTATCACCTCGTCATCATCTTCTGTTTCTCCTCTCAGCTCATGGACAACATAACCTCCAGCAAGCATAGAAAACTGCTGCATGTTCTTCAGTGGTCATACAAGCCGAAGGTTTTTATGACGCCATAAAAGCTTTAACCCAAATTACTTCATCTGAACTTTGAGAGCTAAAAGCAGCACGAAGGAAATAAATCATCCTCCTCGCTGACCACTTTCATGGTATTTCCTGTTTGCACCAGTGAACTGATGCCATTACAGAGGCTGGATTTCCGTTCATCTGTTCATCTTCAGAGACACATTTTTGGATGCAACAGTGGACTGTGTTGAGAGATTATGGTGTTGTCAGGTACACCCGAGTCCTTGTGGCTGTAGTGAAATAGTGTAAAAGAACCCTGTTATCTGTAAATTATTTAAACATCCGTCTCTCAGCCTAACAACTAACTTGTGTGTTATTCTAATTTTACATATTTTTTTCCTGTCATTTGTCTTTTTTTCTGTCTGTTAAAAACAAAAAAATTCATGGTCGTAGGTATTATTGCACTGGAAATCAGCTTTGCAAGTTGTCAGTATCCATCATTTTAAAGCTTTAGTTTTACCATCATTTCATTACCATGAGTTGTTTTAGTAACCTCTTTTTGTAAATTCAACTTTGCCTCAGAGACGAGTAGGAAAGGTTTAGTAAATGCAGAGAACGGTTCCTTTACCATTTAAACCCACAGTATTCTAGTTTCAGTGTCAGACCCACTAAAATACAAGACATGCTGAATCAATCAAGATTTCCCATAATACCAAACTAAAATTACTTAATAATGTAAAAGCTCACTTTGGCCACTTGGAGGCAGTATAGCCGATGAAAACAAGTTTAAATCAGTGAACCTTTTCAGCTAATTTATCCACTACACAATAAACAAACAAACAAACATGAACATGAAATAATTCCTGACAGACATAAATGTAGTGACATATGTAGGTCACAGAGCAGGTCAGTGCCATATTTTGTAGTGCCATATTAAGTCTCCAGCTCTTATTTTGAAATAAGAGGGTTCCCAGAGCAGTTGCTAAATAAACCAGGTCTGCTGTTTGATCAAAAAAAAAAAAAAGTCCAAAATTAATCACATTTGTTCTTTGAAAAATGTGAAAGAGTTTTTGAACCAAAAGCTACTTAAAATTTACGTCTGGATTTATTTCACATCTACATTAATGTTTATTAACATTTGAATAGATGAAATAAACTGTTTGTGGCCTCCTGATAAGGCACGTTTATTTGTGTAGCACCTTTCAGCGACAAGGCAAGTCAAAGTGCTTTACATAATAAATATATGAAAAGTTTAGAAGACAAAAATAAAGATTATGAGTTATAGTGAAAAGGCATATTAAAGAAAAGTTAGACTTACTAAAGTTTCAGTTTTGTACTGAAATTAACATTGTTTAAAATTAGAAGGGTTTAAATGAATTAGTCAAAAGAAGAAACTAAGGGGTTTCAGTTTCCTGCAGGTTTCTGGAAGTTTGTTCCAGATCTGCTGAGCATAGAAAGCTGAATGCTGCTTCTCCATGTTTGGCTCTGGTTCTGGGGACACAGAGCAGACCTGAACCAGGAGACCTGAGAGGTCTGGGTGGTTGCTATGGCAACAACAAGTCTCTGATGTATTTTGGTCGTCAACAATTCAGTGATATGTATGTATGTATATCTTTTTTTAATTCATTTTTTTTTGTGAATTTTGGATATAAGCATACAAACAGGAAGGTTACCTAAGGGCAATTAGAGGAAGAAGTGGTATGAATAAATAAGTTTTGCTTCTTCATACGCCTTTTCAGAAAACTTGCAACAAACAATGTCATATCTGAAGGTATAAATACTTAAGTTTATTCAATTGGAGGTTTTGTTTATATTATTTTTCTATATACACAAATGTATATATGAATATATATTGAGATGATGGGCTAATACTGGTGAATATGTAGGTTGTTTGGGATTGTTCTTTTGTAAATACAATCACTTTTGTGGCCATTGTCAGAAATAAATTCTAATTTATTCATTCATTCATTCATTCAAAGTCTATTCTCTGAAGTACAAGGAGCCAGTGTAAAAATGTCAGAACTGGAGTGATGTGGTCCACTTTCTTAGATCCACCGAGAACTCGGGCAGCAGCATTCTGGATCAGCTGTAGCCGTCTGATTTTTTAAGGAAACGTGTGAAGACACTGTTGCAGTAATCAAGTTGACTGAAAATAAACACATGGATGAGTTTTTCAAGGTCCTGCTGAGGCATTAGTCCTTTGATCCTGGAGATGTTCTTCAGGTGATAAAATCAGGTGATTTCAGACCTTATCACTGGTTTCTAACTGTAATACCTGTAGCTGTGTGCTGACTTAAACACCCTTGATCCAAAAACAACTACTTCAGTTTTGTTTTTGTTCAACTGAAGAAAACTATGTCACATCCACTCATTGATTTGTTCTCTGCATCAACTAAGAGCTTGTTTGGGCTCATTGTCACCTGCTGACATTGTAAGTAAAGTTGTGTGTCATCTGCATAGTTATGTTAACTTATCTAGATTATTATCTGAGCTAGCAGAAGCATGTAGATGTTAAATAGGAGGGATCCTAGAATGGAGCTTTGGGGAACTCCACATGTAATTTGTCAATTTTGATTTAAGTTACCTTTTATCAGGGACTTTCCTGCTGGCAGCAGCTGCAGTCAGTTTAACATCTAAACGATGCATTCATCACAGAAACAAGTGCTTACTCTCACACGGCTATTTAATATGTTGTCAAAATAAATAAATACATTTAAAAATATATATCTATATATTCATGAGCTGCCTTGCTGAATTCTCACTGTGAAACTAATTCCACCGGCCTAGCCGTGTGGCAATAAAAGTAAGTTGAAGTTGAAGTTGAGACTTGCGTCTAGAAATGTAAAAGTTTCTTTGGCCCTCAGCTAGTGCTGGGCGGTACACCGGTTCATACCGAATACCGGTGTTTATTTTTCTTATGATATGAATTTTTCATATACCGTAATACCGGTGAGTATGTACAGTAGCGTAGACTAAACGTTGGGAACACCGCGCCGCTGGACACTGTTTGTGAGGGGACTGTTTAGCAGTAGTGATGCACCGATTGTTTGGTAACCGAAATTGTTCGGCCGAAAATGGCAAAAAAAACACTTTCGGTGTTCGGTGGAATAAGTGGGGAAAAAAACCAACAATTAATAACGGCGTTGTAATATAAGGAAATAGACTCGCCGCTCCCGTAACGGTTGCACCACAAACATAAATAGTTGGCCACCCAAAAAGTAACCACATAAGAATTTTACCTAACATTCACCAGGAGGTGGAACCAAAACAACATAATGCTGGGAAATTAAAAAAACTTTCAGTTTTTTTATGTTCAATAAATATTTTCTACCTTGTAATTTTGTAAAAGATTTTTTTCTTTGAAAAGCATGCCTAAATCAAATTTATTTGATTTGACAGTAAAATAGGCCATTCTAAGCCAATTTACTGCAGCAATTCCTTTCCAAATCATTAGAAAATGTGGTTAACATCCAGTTGTGCATGAAAAAAGAAAATACCGTGATATACCGTGAAACCGATATAATTTTGAAAAATACCGTGATATAAATTTTTGGTCTTACCGCCCAGCACTACCCTCAGCATCAGGTTCCATATTCTGGTGCAACTTGGAGACATTATAAAGTAAGACTCTACAGCTCGAATAGGTTTACTGAACACTGAATCAATTTCTTCAAAAGCAGAAATAAAGTCAAATCTGGTGAAGACCGAGACCAAATGTTGGCAGAGTCCCGTCCGTCGATCTGATGATGTTCCAAAAAGCTTTGTTAGATGACGTCACAGCAGAAAACAGCAGACTGGAAACTTTAAAATCAGTGAGTTTCCGGCTTCTATTCATGCACAAAAGGAGGGGGGGAAAAAACACAGAACAAAAACACCAAAAAGAATCAGACTTTATTTTCCAGCAGGTGCATTTCAGGAAAAAAAAACAAAAGTGAATAAATTAAATGAACCATTGCACTGCTCATCTTCCATGGTTCTCAACCGTTCCAGTTTGAAGTGTTTATAACATGAATAGTAACACTGGGGTTTGCTGCAGCCGTCAGGACGCATTTTCTTTAACGTCAGTCTACTATGGAGCTAGAACAGTCTCATAATTTACAAATGCACAGGACAAGTTTTACAAATGCACAGACCGATTTACAAATGCAGAGGACAAGTTTTACAAATGCACAGACCGATTTACAAATGCACACACCGTTTCACACATGCACAGAACAATTCACACGTGCGTAGGACAAGATATACAAATGTATTTTTGATGCACACACAAATAAAACCTGATTTACAAATGTTTTTTTGTCTGTGAGCTGCGCTGGATTTGTGTGTGACTTTTGAGACTCCCCTGACGTGACTCGATCCACAAATACGTTTTTTTTAACACGGAAGGATCTGCAACCAATCAGATGTCTCCCTTTATTTCACTTGTTGTTCACTTTTTATTTCGCTTGTATTGGTAATAGCACAATTAAAGCAATTCATATTAATAACAAAAACTCCTCACAAAAAGGGGATTAACTATCCAAACATGTTGAATTATAAGTTTCACTTACCGGACCGCTGTCATTGCTGGAAGCCATATTGATTTGACTGAAATTCACGTCAGCGCGGTTTGAAAGGTTTAATCTGTGATTAATAATCTGTAAAATTACATGTGGAGTTCCCCAATTGGTTTACGAGTAAATCGTCCCCCACGTGGGGTGCGCTCTTATGATTGGCTGAAATAAAGGGAGACATCTGATTGGTTGCAGATCCTTCCGTGTTAAAAAAAACTTATTTGTGGATCGAGGGACGTCAGGGGAGTCTCAAAAGTCACACGCAAATCCAGCGCAGCTCACAGACAAAAAAACATGTGTAAATCAGGTTATATTTGTGTGTGCATCAAAAATACATTTGTATATCTTATCCTACGCACGTGTGAATTGTCCTGTGCACGTGTGAAACTGTGTGTGCATTTGTAAATCGGTCTGTGCATTTGTAAAACTTGTCCTGTGCATTTGTAAATTATGAGACTGTTCTAGCTCCATAGCACTATAAGCTACGGCTTCAGCCTACACCTTTTCGGCAATAGAAATGTTGATTTTTTTTTTCTTCCTTTTCATCTTGTTCTGTACAAGCCGAAATAAAGATTAATTCATTAATTCATTAATTCATCATAGTCTACTGACCAGCTGGTAACCACGGTAACAGCTATTGTTTTGAATTTTCTCCTGTTGCACTCCAAGGTGAGCACCCTGCAGTAGGCGCATGCTGGACTGCAGAGTCGCACCTCACCTGCAGCAGCGTTCTGATTGGTCCATCATGTGATGCTTTTTCGTGTGATGCAGGTTGAGAACCACCGAGCGGCCGTGTGTGTGCACGCACTCACAGACACACAGACGTTAGGAGTAAAAAGTAAAACCGAGCGGGGTAGGGTTGGGGAGGGGGTTTTGCCACGCACAGATGACATCACCGGTGTGCACCGTCGGCCCGACATACTCACTTTGGCCTTTGACCCGGGGACGGGCGAAGCAAGTGGGGGAGGGGCAGCAGTGGTGTCTTTGGGCTTACGGAAAAGGCCGTTCTCCTGACCTCTGACCCCCAGCGAGGACACGTCCCGGGCTTCAGCGCGCTTCCTGGCACGCAGCGTGTTCCACGACATAGACTTCCTGTGCGGTGCGGGAAGGACAAACATCAACCAGCCAATCAGAGAGCAGCTTGCTGGCGTCCGGAGCAGAGTGGCTGCGGCTGCGACGATGACCGCCGGGTAACGACATGCACGTCAACAGGCTGGTGGCTGGGAACTGCTGTCTTTGTGGCTATGGAAGCAAGCCTCCCCATTATTTAAACTTTCATTTAAAGATCCATGTAAAACGTAGAACAAAACAAGAACTTATGAATCTGATCAAAAACGTCTTTCAAGATGTCATAGTGATGGTGTCAGTAGCTATGCATTAATACTGCTGCTGTAATCAGAATCTATTACAACAGTGATATTTGAAATATGTACAAACCCCCTTCATCATGCATCATCATGCATCAGTTTAACGACCATGGTTGCTTAGTGTCACCGTGGTGCTGAGTCATGCTAGCAACAAAAAACAAGGGGAATAACAATGTCTTATGCATTTCAAGTTGCATTTCAAGTCATCTTCACACCAAAACGTCTTTATTTGTTGGTAAGTAAAGCGGCGTTTCCTTTAGTGGGGGTTCTGGGGAGTTTTTCATGGCCCGGATCTTTGACACACGCCGCCAGTAACAGGAACTCCCCCGCAAAAGACGCCTTCAGGAACCTTCGGGGGGGCAGATAACATTTCTGTATGAGTAGAGTGCTCAGATTGACCCAGAGGAACGACCTGATCAGTGTCTCTGCTGATCCCAATTTCTCACAAGAACAAAAATCATGTGAATATTTTTGCTGCAAGTACATATAATAAAGTTGGTGGTTACGAGAAAAAACAATAAATGTTGTGGCGAGGAGGTTCGGACCTCATTATCGTATTACATCCATGTGGAAGTCCAGGCAGGGTTTTCTGTTAAGGTTTCCTTCTCGGTCGCTACCACCGCCGTGTGAGCAAACAAAAACCCGAGGAACATCTCTGTCCCTTCCATGCTCAATTGTTACTGCTCGCTGCGTTCTTCTTATGTGTGTCCTTTTACTAGGGTTGCCACCCGTCCCGTAAAATACGGAATTGTCCTTTATTTGAGAAAAAAATGTTGCGTCCCGTTTTGAACTAATACGGGACACGATTTGTACCGTATTTTCATTAACTTTTACACCATATTCTAGTTGAATTATTGAAATAAGTTAACTTTTACACCATATTCTAGTTGAATTATTGAAATAAGTTAACTTTTACACCATATTCTAGTTGAATTATTGAATTAAGTTAACTTTTACACCATATTCTAGTTGAATTATTGAATTAAGTTAACTTTTACACCATATTCTAGTTGAATTATTGAAATAAATTAACTTTTACACCATATTCTAGTTGAATTATTGAAATAAATTAACTTTTACACCATATTCTAGTTGAATTATTGAAATAAATTAACTTTTACACCATATTCTAGTTGAATTATTGAAATAAGTTAACTTTTACACCATATTCTAGTTGAATTATTGAAATAAATGAACTTTTACACCATATTCTAGTTGAATTATTGAAATAAATTAACTTTTACACCATATTCTAGTTGAATTATTGAAATAAATTAACTTTTACACCATATTCTTCACCTGTAGCTATATTATACATCTGGGCTGATGTGGACATACGTAGCATAGGAGGATATTTCAGTTACTAGTATGGTTGTCTGTCTGTACAGTCATGCAAGTTCAATGCTATTAAAGCACTTTAAACTTTAAATCAAAGCATTTTGTTTTTTCATATAAAATAAACACATTTTTATTCAGTTTAGAAGTTTTGGGGCTTTCTTTTGGCTCCTGCGCTGCTGAAATCAGGACGTCCCTTTATTTCTATTTCTGAAAGGTGGCAACCCTACCTTTTACGGCGTTGGCCATTTGTGAGCAGCATAAAAGTGTGCGTTAGCAGTTAGCACTGTGTTATTTGTTCTTGTGTGGCGCTACGTTGTAATGGAAACGCGCCGGCTGAACGGGCTGATGGGGGGGGGGTTAGGAGGTTCTCGTCTGCCGGGTTTACCCAGAACCCCCGCTAACGGAAACACTCCTTAAGCAATCTAACGTAGTCTGGCAAAAGCATCGTTAACAGCTCCATTTCTCGGCTGCAGATATTCCGGTTCAGAGTGACAGCTTTCATATTTTGAACCTGATTCTGGTTCAAACATGGACAGATTTGAGTTGTTGAAGTCATTTAAAGAAAATATTGAGAACTAATTTGACAACTTGATCTGTTGAAACCGTGCGTGTCTACAACAGGAGTGCCGAGCATCCGTGACCCGTCCTGGCTGCTCGTCTGCAAGCCTCCAGGAATCAGGCCATTCACCAACAGTTTGGTCAAATCTGCTCGTTTCCAGAAAGAGTATCTCCTTTGATTCTCAGATTTTGTTGTTCAGAAACTACTACAGGACTTTTAAGTTATTCTGGGTGTAAATGACTTAAAATAAGCATGATATGGCCAGTTTCAAGGACAATATTTTAGAAAAATGTCTCTTTCATTTGCTATGAGCGACTACAAACCGTGAAGCAGCCCTTTTGTATTTTCTTCTGTAGAGACTCAAACCGTGGATGTTAGTACAAACTGAAAGTTAAAAAAAAAAAAAAAAACATCACAACAACAAAGAGAAAAATCTGAAATTAATTAAACCGAGAAAAAGTGCAGGCAGTGATTGTAAATGCTTGAATCTGACTGAACAAGTCAGGCAAGTCCGGGACTTCCTGCAAAATACAGGAACCTCTCGGGAGTCTTTACTGAAGGAGGCGGTTGGTCTTCGGGTGTGAACACACAAACAGGCAGATTCTCAGTTTGCTCGTGTTGTTTATTTACAATTATTAAAAACTACAAACCATCTTCATCCTAACGCAGAAAGCAAAAAACATCTTCACCTTCACGCTGCTTGGCTAACTCATGCTTGAGTCCAAAAGATTTATTTTACAAATTTAAAATACATTTAAAATCATTATCAGACTACCGACAGTACAATGCTGACCGTTGCCATTAAATGAAACATATTGCACAGCCTGACTTCATTGTTTTTTTTGTTTTTTTCTTTAAATCATAAATAGTGCAAATGGGATTTTTTCTTTTCTTTTCTTAAACAGGAATGTTCTAGAGCCTCAGTCAGATATAACAAAAAAAAACTGTACAGTGAATCAACACGAAAGAGGAAATCAATCCAACTTTGTCCGTGAAATAAAATAATAATTAACAAGGCAGAAAAACAATAACAGGAGGAATAAACAAATCTTTGTGTACAGATTGCCACAGACAACAAAATAAATCTTCTCCTCTGCGGAGAATCGAATTCACCCGACGAACTCAGGTGAGGGGAGGACAAAAAAAAAAAACAAAAAAAAAAGGACAGTAAAAAGTAACAAAAATGTACAAAAAAAAAATGAAAAGCAGGTTGTTAGAAATGAAATAAGAGTCCGGTTTTAGCTCCACGGGGAGTCTTTGAGTCAGCTACGACGTTTTCTATCCGTTTCTACTCGTGTAGGATAAACTCTGCATCAGTGTGTTGTGTCATGTGGTCGCCGTGACGACCGCCAGAACAAAAGTCACTGCGGCAGTAAGAAACCAGGCGTGTACCTTAAGCTCCGGCGGGCCACGCGGGTCCAGACGGAGGGAGTGAGTGAGGAGTTAGGAGGGGAGGGCACAGGCAGTGAGGGGTTAGGAGCCCAGGCAGGAAAAACAAAAACAGGGTGGGAGGAGCTTCATGGCTGCCGCTCCTCCGGTCCAGTGGTGCCTGTCTGCGGGGAGAACAAGTGCTGGTGGGGGGACTTACTTGATGTTAATGCTGTCCGCCACCGCTGTTGGGAAGGAGGAGGTCGAGGAAGAGTCTTTTATGGACTTTGTGCACGGGCCTAAGACGTGCCCCGGCACCCAGCCCTCGGCGGGGGGGGACTGGCTGTCGGCCGGCCGGTAAACAAGGTACATGTTCTGCTGATTGGTGGCCAGGATCTGCACGATCTCTCCCTGGCTGACGCAGATCTCGTTCTCTTTGAGCGCCGAGTAGTCCTGAGTCACGCGCACGGTGGAGGAGACGCCGTTACAGCCGCCGTCCCCGTCCTGGTGGAGGGGACAGGAGGGGGGAGGAGGGGCCGAGGGAGGACAGAGAACGTGGACAAGGTTAAGGTGCGTCTGTGGCCACATTTACACCACGCGGTTCAAGTCAACCCGACGGAGGCGTCGGCGGTGAATTCAGACGCCTTCAGATCCGTTTCAGGACAAGTGGATTGGTGTTTGTCGTGAAAAGCGCCGTAATTCTTCCCTGTCCACCCAAGTTTACTCCCACTCTGTGGGCTAATCTACATGCAGCTATCGATTATGAGTCGCTTTTAAAAGAGGATCTTAGCAATATGTAAAAATAAATTTAAAAAACCTATTTCAAAAGTGGCCGTTGAGACCTGCAGGGTAAATGCAGCCTGCGAGACAGAGAAGTGTCCCGTTGACTGGGATCTGACAGCCAAACCCCAGCTGAAGAGGAGGGAGGGAGGTCAGGGATGACCAGGAACGGGACGGGAGGAAGAGGAGGAGGAAGGACAGCAGTGCAGTGAGTCAATGAGTTTATAGTTGCAAGACTTCTTCTATCCACACAAATGTTACAACAGGCACACACTAGGGCTGGGCGATATATCGAGATTTTAATATATATCGATATATTTTCAAACGCGATACGGTACGAAACAATATCGTTTATATCGATTTAAAAAAAAACAAAAAAAAAACATTTTTTTTTTTAATGATTTTGATATAGCTTATTTGGTGACAAATTGACTTGAATGTTTTATTTGAGATTTGCACAAATGTTAACCTCTGTGGAAAAGTCTGCCTGTTACTGTCTACATTGTATTAATTGCACAGTGTATTTTAATTTAATTGTTATGCAGGAAAGGGATATTTGTTTTATTTTATTCAAGAAGCATTTTTATTCTATATATGCAGGCAGTTTATTTTTATTTCATTTGTTTTATACATTTTGATATTGTGCAGACCTCTGTTAATAAAGGTACCTGTGTGACATTTGGCACGAGGCTTTGTATTAAAACTGACTGTTTTTTTAAGGGTTTGCCTCAGAAAAAAATGAAGCTAACAGAGATGCTATGCTATAATGCTTTGGGGGAAACCCCAATTATGGCACAGAAAAAATATCGAGATATATATCGAGTATCGCCATTTAGCTAGAAAATATCGAGATATGACTTTTGGTCCATATCGCCCAGCCCTACAACACACACACACACACACACACACACACACACACACACACACACACACACACACACACACACACACACACACACACACACACACACACACACACACACACACACACACACACACACACACACACACAGCCAACAAGTCCAGGCTGTCTGCAGGAAAAACTCACCCTGGACTCGAAAAAAGGTGAGCCGCCGTTGGAGGTAGACACTTTCAACTGGCTCCTGCCCCTCTCCATGTCCTTGTCTCCGGCGCCGATGGCTGACGACGGTCGACTGTGAGAGAAGCCGGGACGGTTCCCCGACGACGAGCGGTTCCTGGTCAGGGAGGAGCTGCTGCCTCCGCTGCTCTTCTCCTTCTGGTACTCGATGGGAGACTGCAGAGCTGCGTCACACACACAGTTGTCCCGTTTCTTTTCCGCATCTCGTCTTTACGAGGTCTTACAATGATGTACAACATCCCAACATATTGCACCATGTCTTTCATGTTTACCCTTGTGTTAACACACCTGAACGGTCCAGACTAGAAAACTGCCAGAACTGATTCAATCAATCAAGTGCATTTGATTAATTGGCTGATTCTTGCGCTGTGAACTCCTGCTGGAGGAGTAAGGGTGGACTTCCCCGTAGCAGCGGCTACGCATGCAGCCTACGTACCCAACTGACGTCCTGGTCAGCATTTATGCTCCGTTGTGCATCTCTGTCGTTACACTTTCGTTTAATTGATGTAGCTCAGACGTGAAAATGGAGAAAATAAACCACATCTTGGAATTGGACAAGGAAAGGATGCAGGATGGTGCAGAGTGGCCCGTGATCTACAGCGACCTGGACGGGACGGGTGAAGGGAGGGGAGCGTCCCCGCCGTAGCAGTGGACTTAGAACTGAAGATGACGTACTTTTAATGTTCCTCTATCGCAGGGGTCGGCAACCCAAAATGTTGAAAGAGCCATATTGGACCAAAAACACAAAAAACGAATATGTCTGGAGCCGTAAAAAATGAAAGGTCTTGTATCAGCCTTAGAATGAAGACAAATGGTGAAAGGAGAAATGTCGAAAAAAAGTCAAAATGTGGAGAAAAAATTCAAAATTTAGAGAAAAAAGTCCAAATGTTGAGATTAATGTTGAAGTACAATCTCGAGAAAAAAGTTCAAATGTTGAGAAAAAAGTGGAAATGTCGAGAAAAAAGTCGAAATGTCGAGATTAAAAAAGGAAAAAGGAAGAAAAAAAAAGTGGAAAAAAGGAAAGAAAGAAGAAAAAAACAAGAAAAGAAAAAAAAGGAAAAAAAAGAGAAAAAAGAGAAAAAAAGAGAAAATAAAGACAAAGAAAGAGAAAAAAGGAAGAAAAAAAGAAGAAAAAAGGGAAAAAAGGAAAAAAAAGAAAAAAAAGAAAAAAGCAAAAAAAAAAACAAGAAAAGAAAGAAAAAAAGGAAAAAAAGAGAAAAAAGAGAAAAGAAGGAGAAAGAAAGAGAAAAAAAGGAAGAAAAAAAAGAAGCAAAAAAGAAGAAAAAAAGGAAAAAAAGGTGAAACATTTTTGAAAAAGCTCCAGGAGCCACTAGGGCGGCGCTAAAGAGCTGCATGCGGCTCTAGAGCCGCGGGTTGCAGACCCCTGCTCTATCGGTACTAAATATCAGTAGATGAACAGAATCTCGTCCTCAACAGCTATGTTTGGGCACAGTGAGGTTTTATGTACTTTTAGTTTCTCGTACTTTTAGATCCGATGTAACAGGAATCAGACCTGATGATCAATCAAAGGCCAGATGGTCAAACGTGGGTTTTCTCACCAGACAGGAAGTTGCTCTGAGCATCCAGGACCTCCTGGACGTGTCGGACCCAGACCTGCTTGATTTCCACATTGGCGGCCTGAAGCGTGAATCTCTCCGATGAACCACGACACGACAAGACGAACTTACAGGGGTCGTTGTCACTGCTCTCCTCCAGACCCAAGTACGACAGCTGTGGGGGGAGGGGGGGGGGGGGCGGGGGCAATTATTCAAAAATGATTCCCTGAAAACCTGTTCCGGGTCAAACTGGAAACACTGCGCACCTTGATGCTCTTCTTGAACTGGTAGCCAGGTGTGGACGAGCCTTTCCTGAGCAGCTCGCTGAAGATGACGATCTGCTCAAAGAGGAAGACCCTCCGCTCTTTGGAGCGCGACAGGACCCCGGCGTCCTGCTCCGTCACGAAGAAGGTTTCCTGCTGCAGGAGCTTGCCCTGACTGGTCAGCTTACCCTGCGCAGACAGAGAGCGGGCCGTTCAGGAGCCCGACTCGCGCACAATGATCGCAGCCCCGGGGGACGACGTGCACAAACATACCTCGTATCCCTGGAGACGGCCCAGATTCATCATGTCGTTACACAGCTTGGGGACCTGGGACATCAGATCTACAGCTTTCTGCAAGAGTCGTTTCATTCAGGGCTTCAGGTGAGCACAAGCGTCAATGCACTTTTTGTGCAATTCAAAATAAGATTTTTTTTTTTTTACCTCGATTTGTTCACAGTCCATTCCTGCCTTTGTGCTGAACTTCAGGAAGTCCTGCAAGATACGCAACGTTAGTGCATCCCTGTTCTGAACATCACATGCTTCATAGCCTGGGAAGCTTCAGAAAATGACACCTGCAGGTCAGTACATGCAGACCGATTCAACTCACTACTTTTACGGAGACTGTGTGTGTCGGGGCGTAAACATATATATTTTTTTTTAACTGCCTGATAGACAGTTTTTCTTCGCTTACCTTCAGCAGAAGCTGGTATTTGGTGATTCTCTGGATGGGTTTGATGAGGAAGTCGCTGATGCTCAGTCTGGACTGAATGTCCTGCTGGATTCCCTGGAAAACAGTGGAAATATATTTAAATTGTGCTTCTCTGATGCTTGGAAAGTCTCCTCAGCAAAGTGTCAGATCTGTTCCTTTTCAGTTAAACTTCAATTAAAAGAAGAACTCAGAATATACTTCCGTTAATAATAATAATTTATTAGTTTGTAAAGGCTCCCCTTTCTGTTCTGGTGAAACACCCAATGAACACCCTGCAGATGGTTCTGGTATCTCCCTCGCCATGGCTTTTTATTTCAAATCTTTTAAAGTGGTATGGACAAAAGGATTTTTCACCGGTTTTGTTGTGTCCGTAATAAATTGCACACTTGTACTATAGAATCCACAAGAAAGTTAAGTAAAACAAAAGAAAGACTGAAGATGAGGCTGGGAAGGAAACCAAATCTGTACTAAAGGACATGACCTGCAGAGGCCCGAGGTTCACTTACGTCAAAGTACGTGTCATATTCTGCTACGATGTACTCCGACTTGGGTTTATTCTGACAATAAACCACGTACATGTGCAGTCTTCTCTCCTGCAGCACAGACACCAGGTGTTCAGACAGCACGTCGCAGAGAAAGGACACTTCGTGGAAATATGCAACCGCGGCTGCACTCACGTGTTTGATGAAGAGCTCAGGAAGGAGTTCGTGGTCGTCCAGACATTTTTCCAGCTCGCCTACGAAGAAGCTGACAAGACACGAGAGGGACGCGGTCAGTTAGCAGCAGCTACAAACCTCCAGTCTTGGTCCACTTCCGACGACGGACACCGGTTGGACTTACTCTCTGTGCCAGTCGTAGATCTGATGGATGTTCCCAAACACGATTTTGTCCTTTCCTTTCATGTCATCAGGGATGCCTTTCTCCTCGATGCGCTTCATGAAGCCCTGCAGAGGCACAAAAGTCATCATCATTCACCTGCCGTCCCAGATTAGCTCCGAGACAGCTCTGCACCTGCATCGGCCCTTACCTCCACCACGATGCCCAGGTCTTTGACATAGTCCTTCTCCGTCTGAATCAGCTCGTTCAGAACAAACCTGAGAAGAAGAAAAACAGGATGTGATGCTGAAGCAGAACAAGTGCAGATGGAGTTCACCCAGTACTGGAGTTGTAAAAAAAAAATCAGGGGGGATGGTGGATTTTATCACATGGGGACAGATAATTTGTGCTGATTACAAATAATATAATATATTACAAATAATAGCACTGACCAAAACAGCTGCAGAAATACTGCAGGAATGACATAGCAGCAGTTAAATGCAGCCTTCTGTAAGCTTTAAATATCCACTGGGCTTACATCAAATACATCAAAACACAACAATAAAAAACAGTTTTCTGAACTTATCAATATGACTCTGTCCTTCACAGGATAAGTAAAATGGATCACTGCAAAAACTGAAAATCTTAACAAGAATATTTGTCTTATTTCTAGTTAAAAGGTATAATTTTAGTAAAAAAATCTCATTGCACTTAAAACAAGACTCATCACTGCAAAAAACAACAATTTTCACCTGTTTCAAGTAGATTTTCACTTAAAATAAGTAGAAAAATCTCCCAGTGGAACAAGATTTTATTGCTTGTAATGAGAAGATAAATCTTGTCCCACTGGCAGATTTTTCTACTTATTTCAAGTGGAAATTTACTTGAAACAGGTGAAAATTGTCAAATCAGTTATTTTTCTGGTGATGACTCTAAATGTTGAAATAGCAGTAAAACCACATTCATTGATGAAATGACATAAGGGATGGAAAGGAGGAATGACAGTTTTACAGGGGGGATGATTTGGACAGTTTTTATTTCAGGGGGGATGCCATCCCCCCTCATCCCCCCTCAACTCCAGTACTGAGTTCACCGAGCTGGAGCGCTCTGCAGCACTCACATTCGTCCTCTCATAGCTTTGGCTCTCTGCTCCAGTTCAGGGTTCCTCGGCTGGACCGGAGTGCTTTGTTCTGGTGGAGACAGAGAGGAGAAGCCCGGATATGCTCCTGGTTCCACAGTCTGCACAGAGGACAGGGCAGAGCTTCAGTGCACCAACCACATGAGAACCGTCACACAAACATTCAGGGCGGCCGTCGGAGCGCTGACGTCCTTTCCCGACAGCAGGGGGCGGCAGCAGCACATACTCTGACCCGCTTCACTCAACCGGAACAACAGCCCAATGCTCAGTGCTGAGAATACTGAGTTCAAAGCTAAACTGCACAGATCCTTAAGAGTGAATGCTACATCAATAAATTGTCAATACTAGTTCATCGTAACCATTTACACCGTTGACACAGCGGAGCAACACGTCCACTGATAAAAGGCAAACAGTTCTATGTGTAGCTTTGACTGAATAAAATAACTATAGTTGCCACCCGTCCCGTAAAATACGGAATTGTCCTTTATTTGAGAAAAAAATGTTGCGTCCCGTATTGAACTAATACGGGACACGATTTGTACTGTATTTTCATTAACTTTTACACCATATTCTAGTTGAATTATTGAAATAAATTAACTTTTACACCATATTCTACTTGAATTATTGAAATAAGTTAACTTTTACACCATATTCTAGTTGAATTATTGAAATAAATTAACTTTTACACCATATTCTAGTTGAATTATTGAAATAAGTTAACTTTTACACCATATTCTAGTTGAATTATTGAAATAAATTAACTTTTACACCATATTCTAGTTGAATTATTGAAATAAGTTAACTTTTACACCATATTCTAGTTGAATTATTGAAATAAATTAACCTTTACACCATATTCTTCACCTGTAGGCTATATTACATCTGGGCTGATGTGGACATACGTAGCATAGGAGGCTATTTCAGTTGCTATATGGTTGTCTGTCTGTACAGTCATGAAAGTTCAATGCTATTAAAGCACTTTAAACTTTAAATCAAAGCATTTTGTTTTTTCATATAAAATAAACACATTTTTATTCAGTTTAGAAGTTTTGGGGCTTTTTTTTGGTGCCTGCACTGCTGAAATCAGGGCGTCCCTTATTTCTATTTCTGAAAGGTGGCAACCCTAAAAATAACAGAACTGTTACAAAATTAGCTTTGGCTTTAGTGTTTACTTTGTTGATGTACTAACGACCATACTGTATTCTGAAATTGACGCAGGTGAGTTTCTTCCGTCTCTCCGAACTCAGTGGGTGCTGCAGTTCAAATTTTGTTCCTGTCATTCCTCAACAATTTAAATTTACCTGGCAGGCTGCAAAAGTCTTAGGTATTTTGTGGTCTTGGTTGAAATTCTTCCACAACAAAGACTCGTTTCCTGGTAACTGAATCATCGTGATGCATTTATTGACGGGGGTAAACAAATAGGCCAAAAACCTGTTTCTTGCCCTTGATAAAAGTTTCTTTCAGATGAGTACAAGTTAATAACCATGTGGTTTTTCCAGTTACTTAAGAATGATATACAACAAGCACACAAACCAACGGCAACAAAAGCTGCGACTACCGTCCCACACAACACAGACATAAACAGTCACTGCTGCATTAGTTTGGTGAAACAAACACGAACGACTCCATCCATGCATGACGAGGCAGCAGGCGATACAGCTGTGCTAAGTGCACATCACACACTCACCATCTTGGTTTTAACCAGTTTCTCTATGGCGCTAACCAGCTCTGCAGCGCTGGGCCCTTCAGAGGAGGACTGCAGAGAAGTTAGCAAGGATGAAGACTGAGAGGAACGGGAGAAAAGGGGTAGGAGGAAGGAAGATGAGTATAGCAAGAAAAGACCAGAAGTAAGCTAGAGCAAAGCTGTTAATGAGCAGATGATCAGTCTACAGTCTGGAAAGCATTAGAGTTGCAATAACACAACATAGTTACTCTCAATTCAAATCTAATAAAATGAGAAAAAAAGTACTCTGCAAAGACAAATTACATGTACAAGAAAAAAAAGATAGAGACAAAAGAGCTTAGATATCTGACTCGTCTAAAGTTGTTCTCAGATCTCAGAGCTGCATTTGATATTAGATCACAGCATTCCAGTACAGAGGCTTAAATGTGTTATTGGGTTTGAAGAAACCCCTTCATATGATTAAGACATTTATCTGATCAGTTCCAGTTTCCTCATGTGAATCAGGATCTTCCTCATACACCAAAGTTAGTTATGGTGTTCCACAGGGCTCTATGCTTGGGCCCTGATACATATCGCTTATTCACTTATGTCATTATTACTATTATTATGCACCATGGATTAATTGTTATTGCCGTACAGATGATACTCAGTTGTACTGATCCATGTAGCCAGACAAGACCAGTTAGCTGGACTAGCTTGTCTTAAACACTTGAAGGCCTGAATGACTTCTGGTTCCCAGCTAGCAAATACAGATAAGACCGAGCACCTCAAGGATAGACTGTTAGACCTTTGTGATAAATATAGTGTACAAGTACAACACAACAAAACTATTCTTTTCTGGTGCAAAATAGCATTAAAAGAAAACTCTTCAGGGGTTCAGGGACCAGACAACCTCTCTAACTTTAAGATTAGGCCCAAAAATGTTTTGATTTCTTTACATTGCATTTCCTTTTTCATTCATCTCATAGCAGATTCTGACCGTTGCTTTCTGCAAGGCTGCTTTTCACAACAAGGAATTAAACAAACGTGGGACCAAATAACTTATTCAATTAGCTTGCTGTCTCCGAAGTTTCCCGAGATTAGAGTGACATATGCAGTCTTTAAAAAAAAAGGCAATGGCAGGTGCAACCATCAAAGTAAAAAATATATAAACAGAATCATCTAGATCTGGAAGATGGAAAGAGTAATAGTTAATGGAAGCTGATGCTATTTAAAGCCATTCTTTCAGCAGTATCAGCAGTCAGGAGAAATGCTGAGAGAAACCGCAACCTCCACTGTTACCTTGTCATCCTGAACTGAGGGATCCTTGATGATCTCCATGGGGGGAGGGAGAGGAGGGTGGACTTCATCCTCCTGCTCCTCCTCCCCTCCGCTCTGCATCCCGGCAGACGTCTTTGAAAGTGGGTTTCCATCCTTGCTGAGGACTCTCTGAGGGACGAGACAGGAAGCAGCTCGTCAGTAAACTGTCCACACCATCGATTTAGGGGACACTATTAGTTTGATTTGCGGTGGCTGAATCAGACGTGATGAAATCCTCATGTGACTCTCCAAACAACTCAGAACAACTTAGACAGGCTCTTATTTGCCTTCATCTTTTTTTTATTGTCTTCACAACTCTGGTGAAAGCCAGTTTAGCGGTTTTAGCGTTGTTATTTATCTCTCGGGGGATAAATAAACTATTTTGAATAGAATTGGATTTAGTTCCAAAACTCCCAAAAGTGATAATGTTCACAACCTCTGAGCAGCGGGAGTAAAGAAACGAGATCATCAGTAAACTACTGAGTTTTTTCCACGGCTGTGATCTCAGGTCCAGAGACTGACAGCATCCTCTCACAGGAAGAGGAACTTAACCTGTTTACCTTTCAGTGTGTAAATGGAAATGAGGATAATATAGGTTTACAGCTCGTCACCTTTAACCTTTGAACTCTGCAGACGGGAGCAGTTCCATAACTGATGCTTCCATTTTACATTGATGCAAATTAAAACTAGGAGAACTTGGGAATATAAGCTGTTTAAATGCTGTTAATGAAAGTGAAATTGCATCAAACCAGACAAGTTCCTGATTTCAAGCCAATAAAAGTCTGAGATGCGATCAATAACGTGATTATGTTGTCAATCAACCTCTATACACACGGAAAAACATGACTTCACGGATTAATTTTCTCTTCAACAAAAGCAGACTTGAAAAATCATTTTGGTCTTATGGAAGAAAACAAAGAAGGTAATTTCACAACCTATTCTTTTTAAACTTCCATAAATACAATTATGTTACATTAATTTTACTGATACAAGACTTTTCTTGACCAATTCCAATTTCTTTTGGAAAACTATAATCACCTGATAAATGTAATGAAGGTAATAGCGGCCGTGTGCTCTACTGGCCTCTCATTAGTCCAGGGTGACGCTGATTCTTCCGTTTATTGTCCCAAACATCACCTGATTGTTCCTCTGTGGACCAGTCTCAGCTCACGGCGTCTACAGTTTCATATCTGGGTATTCTGTCCTCGTCTGAAACTTCCTCACTGAAGACTAGCTTGTAAAAGTGAGCATCCTTGTCACTATCCCATAACACATTCGTGACCAGACGAACAAGCACTTCAGTGTTTGATCTGCTGGTTACGCTGGAAGCTGATTCCAATCACAAAATTGATCCATCGCACCGATCTCTTCCAAATTGATCAAAACTTTGGATTAAATTGGTCTGAATCAGTGCATTCAACTGAATAAAGGCACGGCTGACCTTTCTGTTTACACGCAGCATCTTTAACATCTTACCTCGTCGATAACCTCATCCTGGTCAGGTTGACCCAGCTCGTTACCCTTCCTGCCGTCCTCTCTTCCCGATCCTGGCCCTGCACACACAAACAAACACATCCATGTCAGAATCAGATTTTACCTTGTATAATGTTTATAACTTCTCCTTGTTTTCGCCTTCGCGCCGTATCTCAGCTGCTTTTAGTTCCCATCAAAAAACACCCCAAGGACGGACAGATACTGTAAATGGACCAGAGGATGAGAAGTGGAAACAAGCTTCACGCTTTCATTTCATTGAAACATTCATCCTTTTTTGATCTGAAGGACCAAGTCTGGTCTCGTCCCCGTCCTGTCTTCGCCTGCGTGAGATCACTGGCCTGAATCACCATCATCCTTCAGGTCCATGCTTGTTGCAGTCTAATTATACTTTTTATTTAAAGGAAATATTGTTAGTTTTTTTTATGAAGGGTCACAGATATGCTGGTCTAGAAACAAATACAAGAGATCTCTCTCTCCATGTAACAGGAAGGACAAGCAGCCGCGTTAGACACCCACACAGCCCACAGACATTATTTGGTGCAACATCACAAACACAAGTCAAAAGGAAGAGGAAAAAACAAACTCCTCTATTTTTTTGTTCATTAATTTGTTCATTAACCTCAAAACCTCGATAGCGTGACGCCACCAAAGTGTCTCCACGAGGACCTGAAATCCCCGATCGGCCTGAAACCAGACACGCCCATTGAAGTTTAGCTATGTGGAAGTGCGGCTGTGGGACGTGCTGGTGCTCAGAGACGTTCTGGATGGATTGCAGACGTGCGTTCACCCATTCTTCAGGTTTTTTTTTTAGTTAGGATACTTTCAGTTTCAGTCTGCCTTGCAACACGGGGGTATTAATGTAGTCCTACTGGATCTACAGTAGAAGCTGGTTTCATACCGGTATGGACAGCATTTTTTAAATTTCACTGTCGAAACAGCAAGAGATTTAAAAAAGGATTTGAGTGGAACAATGACTCTGATCATCCTTCTACAACGACATCTGTCCGGGTGCAGATTTTGTGTGACGAGGTTGTTGGATAAAGTGACAGAATATCTTTTTATTAACATTTAAACTATTAATGCATAATGAAGTCGTAATTTTTTTTTTTTTTGACCTTATTTGGGGACCTTTTTTGGATTTTTTGCTTTTAATGGACTAATGATCTGAATCTACCATGTTAATGAATGTGTTTACACAGGACTTGATTATTTAATTTATTATTCATTTTTGTTCTAGTATTGATAGACATATGTCAAATTATTTTGAATGATGTAATCTATTGACCATATGAGGGAGGGAAGGGGAGAGGGGTGTGTTGTTGTTTTTTATTTTTACTTACATTTTTTATTTTATTTTTTATTTTATTTTTTTTTTATTATATATTTTTTTTATTTTTTATTATTATTATTATTTATTTATTTTGGTTTAATTAATGTTATGAAAAGTAAAAAAAAAAAAAAAAAGGGGGAGAGATATTGATAATTATATTGTTATTGTAAATATTATTTCTTTTTTTTGCTATGCCCTCAATAAACATATCTAAAAAATGAAGTCGTAATTTGCTATAAAATTCTGCTTATTTGGAGGAAATGAAGGAGCTGAACGTTAAATAGCCGTTATTAGATCTGAGCCCACATGAAGCCCTGACTAATGCTCATATTAGATTGGATCAGACTGGGCGGACCAGCTGTCACTGGGTTCAAAGCGATAATCAAAAGATATTAGATTTACTGTTTGTCACAAACAGAATTACATGTTAATCTGTGAAGAATGAAGAGTGTTAAAGTGGAGTTTGGCCACCAGATTCCTGCTGCGGTCACAGAAACATCTGGGTTTGCAGATCCTTGCATGGACCAGTAAGAGAACGGACCCTCCTCTCTGAAAACTAGGGGTGTAACGATACACTAATCTCACGATATGGTACGATACACGATATTGAGGTCACGATAACGATACGATACGATATTATAGCAGTATTTTTTTAACAACCTTGATAGAGGAATATATGACTGGAAAAAATTGTCTTTTATAGACACATAAAAACAAAGACATAAAGACACATAATAAAACAATGCTGTGCATTTGCCCTATTGTTACAGTTTGTAATGCTTTATAACTGACTAAAAGTAACTAAAAGTTTTAAAGAGAAAGCCAGGCCAACCATTTTCCACAAACTGAACTAAAAGTAAATGTCAGGTTTGCATTCTGCATCTTCAGTTTCATACAAGTACAAATATTTAGACACAAACTGAATAGTTTCTCTCATGTATGATTTGACTTTTTTCTTTTCCAGAAATTTAACAACTAAAATTAAATAAATAAATAAAAATAAAAAAATAGATACAATTTTACATCATAAAAAAGATTGATTCATGCTCACCTTATAAGTGTAAGAGGAGATTTATTTTTGTTAAGAAGGTTATTTTGGTAATTCAGGGTTCATTATTTTATAAATATATTCTTTATATTCTGTAAATCAGGGACTATAATTACACTAGTCAGTATATCAGTTGTTAGTATGTTTTAGATTGGGCGGAGTGATACAGCACTAGGTGCTGTGTTGATGTTCTGAAATCCTACACTGTTGAGGGACATTGAAGTACACGCAAACTCACGCAGAAGTTGTCCCGTGTATATCCTACTCACGACCCCAAAAAGGTTTAATTTAATAAGGTAAGGCTTAACTCTACACCAGCCTTACATAAGTAAAAGTTCAGAGCTCAAAACAGGACCGCAAAACGGGACTAGTTTCTTCTGAGCGGTGTAAGATTTTGGTCCGCACGGTCGCGGTCGGATGCGCGTTTCTAGTCAACACAATAGATTAATATTAATAACCCAATATCGCGATACAGGTTGTCACCTCCACGACACGTATCGTGACGTTTTTGTATCGCGAAATTTCGTGGCACGATATATTGTTACACCCCTACTGAAAACCCACTTGCCTTTTAATTCTGGTTCAACACAATCATAATGTAACAAAACTAAAACTAATGAAACTGTCCTGGACAAAAATGACAGACCCTCAACTTGACACTTTCTTTTTGGTTTAATCCCTGTTATCAGGTGATTGTTATAGTTCTCAGTGAGACTTGTGCACCTGTAGACAGGTGTTCTGGTCCTCATGGACAAACGCCTCCAGATGTCTCAGGTTTGAAGGGTTTCTTCTCCAGACTGGTTCCAGATGTTCCCACAGATGTTCAACAGATGTCGGGATTCAGAAGGACACTTCAGAATAATCCAGTGTTTGGTTCTGGGCTGGTTTTAGTCGTGTGTTTTGGGTCGTCGTCCTGCGGGAGGACCCATGATCTGTGACTGAGTCTTTCAGAGCTTTGTGACGCTGGACAGCACGTTTGTCTCCAGAAGGTCTTGGTGGTCTTGAGATGTTGTAGTATCTATCTGCACAGATTCAAGACCCCCTGTACCAAACCCAGCAGGGCAGCTCCAGAACAAAACCGAGCCTTCTTCATGTTTCAGAGCAGATACAGTTTTCTTTGCTTTGAAGGACTCCAAGAAAACATTTTTGTATTTGTGAACATAGAGATGGTGTGACTTGTCAAAAAGCTCCAGTCTTGTCTCATCTGTCCAGAGGTCATTCGCCCAGAAGCTTTGTGGTTTGTCAATATGGACTAAATTCCAGTCCGGTTTCTGATGTTGGTCCAACAGTGGAGTCCTCCTCGGTCGTCCACTTTGGTTCCAACAGTGATGGACGGTGAGATCTGAGACTGATGCACCTGGACCTTGAAGTTCACCTTGAATCTCTTTGGAAGTGGTTCTGGGACCTTTGGTTTCTGTCGCTATTATCCGTCTCTTCACTTCAGTTGTCCTCTTGTTTCCACATCCAGGGAGGTTGTCTACAGTTCTCTGGAGCCTAAACTTCTGAATGAAATTTGTCGTCACGGGAACATCCGTCTCCTTGGAGGTGGTGTTCTCGTCTTCACCTCTAACTTCACCTCTTTTACCGTCTCTGGTCCAGGTTCAGTTTGGTGGAAACCACAACACCAAACAGCAGAGGGACACTTTGAACCCTTAAATAGTCAGACTGACTGTTGCATTGAGGACAAGTCTTATTGTAATTACAGGATGAATTTTCATTTAGAAATGTCAATCATCCATCTGCAACAGCTTTCAGACTGATTGTTCAGCTGAATGAACATTCCCCACAAGGGGCGTTGTAAGGGTTGCCATGTCATGTGTGTGATCCTCCTTCAACACTCGCGACTGCTCGTCATCGTTGAGCTGACGGCAGTGTGGGTACGCTGACGCAGAAGGCATGACGTCTCTTCGTCTGAGGTCAGTTGTCTGTCACAGCGTGTCAAATTATGATCAGTCTTTTCTATGTAGTAACACCTAAATTGTCCAGGCCCATTTTGTTTATTTAAATGATTCTGTTAAGACAGGAGTCGGCAACCCGCGGCTCTGGAGCCGCATGCGGCTCTTTAGCACCGCTTTAGTGGCTCCTGGAGCTTTCTCAAAAATGTTTGACCTTTTTTCCCTTTTTTTTCTCTTTTTTCTTCTTTTTTCCTCCTTTTTTTCTGTTTTATTCCTTTCCTTTTTAATCTCTACATTTCGGCTTTTTTCTCGACATTTCGACTTTTTTCTCGAAATTGTACTTCAACATTAATCTCGACATTTCAACTTTTTTCTCAACATTTCGATTTTTTTCTCGAGATTTCGACTTTTTTCTCGAAACTTTTACTATTTCCTCGACATTTCAACCTTTTTCTCAACATTTCGACTTTTTTCTCAACATTTTCACTTTTTTCTCAACATTTTCACTTTTTCTCAACATTTTCACTTTTTCTCAACATTTTCACTTTTTTCTTGACATTTCGCCATTTGCCTTCATTCTAAGGCTTATACATACAAGACTTTTCATTTTTTGTGGCTCCAGACATATTTGTTTTTTGTGTTTTTGGTCCAATATGGCTCTTTCTACATTTTGGGTTGCCGACCCCTGTGTTAAGACAACAAGTCAAAAACAACACCTGATTATTATTATTATCCATAATTACTTTAGTTGTTTATATAGTTCAGAGTTTATCTCTCTTTACTGGAAGATTCCTAAAAAACCTCTCTATGTGTTGTTTTTTGTCTTTAACAGAAGTTTGGGAATGTCTGCAGGTCCACCATGCCGTCCCACAAAAACACGTTATGCACCTCAACTTTCAGATGCCAAATTAAGCTGTGTTTATATCACATATTTCTGTATTTCTGTCAAATATCCACTTTTGAAGCAGATGCTTTGTTTTATGCTGAGCCTGCAGAGTATCAGGTGATGTGCTGTCGCAGCAGGTCAAAATGGACTAAAACCAGTTCCTACCTGTCTTCTTCTGTTTGTTGTTGGGGAGTTTCTTGACTGAGCTCCCGTGGCTGAGGCGCCGGACCGGGCTCGTCAACCATTTCCTCAGAGTGTTTCCAGAACGTTTGGGTCCAGGAGAGCTGGACTGGAGGGAGCTCAGCGACGGCTGGGGCTGCAGGTTCGCCACCGACTCCGTCTTCCCGTCAGAGCTGCTGACGTGGTAGTTCTCTGAAACAAAAAAAAAACGTTTTTATTAAAACATGCTGATGATTAGGAGAGAAGCAACACAAATGTGACGAAATCCAAATGTTTAAGGACTCAAAAATGCCTCTGTTGGGTTTGAAAAGGCTCTTTCAGGATGATCTTTTAAAGGACAAGTCGTTTAAGCGTTCACACCCTCAGGAATCATATCAGTGAAGTCAACCAGCACTCAGTCGTCTCTGAACAAATCGGGTAAGAATGATTAGCTGGATCTGCATGTTTAACGGTTTAGTCTACAGTTCCAGTAACCAACACAACACTGTATTTGGAGGAAAATAAAAAGCAGCCATGACTCTAGAATGGCACCACCGATAGTGGCCACCCGCTGATGAGTAACCATGGGAACAGGGAAATCATTTCCATGTGGAAGCAGCTGATTGACCTTTACAAAGTGATTAAAGTTAGACCACAAATCCAGAATAGGAGGAGGGGTATTCAGCCGTTTCTTCCCTTGAACATCATCATCATCACCATGTGGAACAGGAGATCACAGGTGAACAAAATCAATCTACGTTGACACTGACAAGAACACAGCAGGAATATCCAGAAACATTTCAGTGTATTTGATGCATGGTGTCAGGAAAATACACCGGAGGGACTCCAATGATTTCTCCACAGATGTCAGACTAGTGAGAGTCAAGGAGGAAGGACTGCAAGGCTCGCCACTGTGAAGGAGTGTCCCCTCCCCCTGGTTATACCGAGATTCATACCGCAAGCAAATTTCAATTTGCTTTTGCAGGTACGTCAAGCTATCGTCCGTTGGAGCTCATCAACTACGTCCCAAAGTCATGGGGAGTCAATCAAATCAGTATGTCCCTGTAGAGCAGGGGTATTCAACTAGATTCGGCCGGGGGCCACATCTGCAAAAGGACTGTATGGAGAGGGCCGCACAATTTGAAAATGTGGGGGTTTTCAAAATTTATTTTGCACTCAAAGACGAAGACTTATGTATATATAATACATTTGTATTATACATTTGAATATATCTAGTTTACATATGAATTATGTATTAATTGTCTCCAGATTTAGTAATTGTGAATGTTAAATATAATATTCAGATAAAGAAATATTATTTTGAATGCAAGTTCATTTTGAAACCATGCATTGTGCAAACTTAATGAAATTGATATTGACCTACTTTTAATAAAACACGCCATAATGACAAAGCACCACTTTCCACCAAGATTTCCTTATTTGAATATTATATTAAGCATTGAGCACAACCATTTTAGTCCATAGTAGCCAGTTATAAAAATATTATTAAAATTTTTTATTTTTATTTTTTTTTCAACAAACACCCCCTTTTTTGAAATATGACCAGGGGCCACATAAAAGCTCCTGGCGGGCCGCATGTGGCCCGCGGGCCGCCAATTGAATAGCCCTGCTATAGAGAGTCTCTCTGGGCGGGGTTAACACGACAATGACAGAGTGATGACCTGGATGTAAACCGTGTAGATGACGGCCACTGAGGATTGACCCGTGTTTGAATCAGCTTTGACGGTTCATGACTTGTACTTTTTCAACAGCAGTCAAATCGTTCCTTTGCAAAGTTGATGCATTTACCTTTTTGCTGACTTGTGTGCGTTTGTCAATTACGTGTCTCCTGAACAGCCTAGAGCAGGGGTCGGCAACTCAAAATGTTGAAAGAGCCATATTGGACCAAAAACACAAAAAACGAATATGTCTGGAGCCGCAAAAAATGAAAGTTCTTGTATAAACCTTAGAATGAAGACAAATGGTGAAAGGAGAAATGTCGAAAAAAAAGTCAAAATGTGGAGATTAATGTTGAAGTACAATCTCGAGAAAAAAGTTCAAATGTTGAGAAAAAAGTCGAAATGTCGCGAAAAAAGCCGAAATGTCGAGATTAAAAAAGGAAAAAAAGAAAAAAAGAGGAAAAAAGGAAAGAAAGAAGAAAAAAGAAGAAAAAAACAAGAAAAGAAAGAAAAAGAGGAAAAAAAGAGAAAATAAAGACAAAGAAAGAGAAAAAAGGAAGAAAAAAAGAAGAAAAAAGGTAAAAAAGAAGAAAAAAGCCAAAAAAACAAGAAAGAAAAAAAGGAAAAAAAAGAGAGAAAAAAAAGAAAAAAAGAAGAAAAAGGGGAAAAAAAGGAAAAAAAGGTGAAACATTTTTGAAAAAGCTCCAGGAGCCACTAGGGTGGCGCTAAAGAGCCGCATGCGGCTCTAGAGCCGCGGGTTGCCGACCCCTGGCCTAGAGACATTGGTCTCGCGGGGAGTAGCAGAGGAGTAACAGACGCAGATGGGTTTATCAAAGAAGGCTTCATATTCAGTAGCTGCTCCGACATCTCGAGGCGTCCCTTCAGACGCGTAAACCCCTCCCCTCTCTGCTGCAACGTCACATCGGTGAGCTGTGAGGGGTATTTAAAGTGTGAAATGTCACTCATGTGGGCGTAAGATGGAAGAGTGAAGATCGCTTGATCACATTTTGGTTTGTGGCATCAGTTTGAACCATCCAGTTCATGGACGCCATGTGAAGACATGTGATTGTGTGAGCGGCAGACGGCGGTCATGTGTCGATCAGCTGCGCCCTCATGCAGCTAGCAGCGATGGACCGCGGCCGCCGCGGTCTGTGGTGTCTCCTCAGAGGAAGGTCAAAGGTCAACAGCTTCTCCTCAGGTGTTCCCCTGTACTGTAGCCGCTTTTTTGTCTTTTTGCGTCTCCACGTTCACACCTCATCTTTGTTTATTCATCAGCCGCTGAGTCAAATACCAGAAGCATGTGACATTTTCTTATCTTTGTGACATGTTGCTCCCTGATAAGTAACAAGAAAGTATTACAAGGCTCAGCATGTCAGGAGACCGCAGCAGTGCTGCCCCTGAAACACTGTTTTTGTTTGTGAACCATGCAGCTGCCACGTTGGTCGTTTCACTCATGATGTCTCCATCCCTCATTCCATTTTCATCTCTCTGAAATGTGTTTTAGATATGAGTCAGCTCTCCGAGCTTCCTGTTGTGAGCTCATTAGTGTGCATTAGTGGAAGTTGTGAGTTTCAGTCATCAGATTCTTCAGCAGAGGAGCCGAGATAAAGCCGTTCCCTACAGCAGCCAAGGCCACCTCTGGCGACTCACAAACTCATGATAGGAACCGCTCCGCAGAACAAAAGCGCGTTTGTCTGCACAGCTCAGGTACAGAACTGGTACCTGCTCAGTCTGAGCAGGTAGAATTTGAATATTGTGATTTTCTGTAATGCAATTACAAAAACAAAAATGTCATACATTCTGGATTCATTAAAGATCAACTGAAATATTGCAAGCCTTTTATTATTTTAATATTGCTGATCATGGCTTACAGCTTAAGAAAACTCAAATATCCTATCTCAAAAAATTTGAATATTCTGGGAATATTAATCTTAGGCTGTAAACCATAATCAGCAATATTAAAATAATAAAAGGCTTGCAATATTTCACATGATTTGTAATGAATCCAGAATGTATGACATTTTAGTTTTTGTAATTGCATTACAGAAAATGAAGAACTTTATCACAATATTCAAATTTTCTGAGACAGTCCTGTAAACCGACAACAGCAGACTGTCACGTGACCTCAACCCCACTGATAAGAAACATCCCGACAGCTGTAAGTGCTGCTGAGCAGCCTCAGTCAAGTGCGTCTACGTCTACATCTATGTCAGGGGTCGCCTCCACACCTGGGCCAGCTCTCAGCAGAACCATTGTTGGGCAGCGAGACGCTGTGACAGACAACTGACCTCAGACGAAGAGACGTCATGCCTTCTGCGTCAGCGTACCGACACTGCCGTCAGCTCAACGAGGACGAGCAGTCGCGAGTGTTGGAGGAGGATCACACACATGACATGATGGCAACCCTTACAACGCCCCTTGTGGGGAATGTTCAATCAGCTGGTGGGTATTGGGAAGGACCTCACGATACGATACGCATCACGATACTTGAGCCACGATACGATACACATTGCGATATCCCGATTATGCGATATCCCGATTATTATATTCTACATAGTTCACCGAAAAATTTAAAAATGCATTACACATCTTAAAATCCAAGTTGTATATATGTACATCAGATGATAGTGATGGATCTTAAAATCAGAGTTGCACGTTCATCAGATTATAGTGACAATTCATAGGACAAACTGAGTCAAAACAATGTTTTATTATAACTATACAAGCTAAAGTTACAACATATTTGTATATGTTTTTCATATTATTTACATCATATGAAATTAACATTAAATTTAGTATGAGGTTGCTTTAATTATGTGGCAAATGATAATAAACACAAGAAAGATGGGTACTAAAACCAAGGACAGGCACAGTGATCAGTCAGTATAGATATAAATCCATAAATAAATAAACCTCTGTCCATTATTTTTAATTTTTTAAGGACAGGCAATTGTGTTATATAAAAAATAAATTATAAAATGAAATAAAACGTGAAATAAAACCTGAGCTCAGTGCAGGGCCCTCCCAGGGTTGGTAGAGAGTGGCAATGCCCAGGACTGTCACTTAGGTAGGAGCACTGGGTGATAGAATGGGAAAAAAATCGGGGATAAAAAAAAAAAAATAAAAAAAAATAAAAATAATAATAATTAAAAAAAAAAAAAAAAAAAAAAAAATCGATATTCAAATTTTGAATATCGATATTGAATCGGCAGGAAAAGTATCGCGATATATTGCCATATCGATATTTTTGCCCACCCCTAAGCTGAACAATCAGTATGAAAGCTGTTGCGGGTGGATGATTGACAGGCAACATCATCCCACCAAGAGAGCCGTCACCTGGAAGTATTTCAAATTATTAAAACACTTGAAGAAGGTAATGAATTTAATCATGTAGGAAAAGGTGTTGCCTGTTTCCAGTCAGTGACGTCTGAAACTTGGAGCAACAGAATGGTCAACGACAGTGTCGAAATAAAAGTTTGTGACTGAGATGTAAGAAATCAGCTGAAGAAAAGGCCATTTACATCCAAAAACGTCAAAAAACAAAACCATCATTAACAGCTGGACAGCTGGACAGGAGAAAGGTAGGTACTGTGGGCTAAACAGAAACGGTAGTGGACTGTGGATGACTGGATAAAAGCGATAGTCATTCAATTATGCCCAACTAATCAAAGAAAAAGGGACATTCTATGTTGCCATTGTCATTTATTCAATGAGTCATGGAATATGGCTCCAGGAAGGATCTCCTGTCGCCATCAGTGCTGCAGCAGACCTAAAACAAGCTTTTGACTGAATCACTGTCTTGTGAAGAGGATGCTTAGGGTTGTCCATGATCCCCCTTCGCACAATCATCTCCAGAGGCTCCAGAACAGAGCCAGCCTTCGTTACGTCACTGGCTCTGGTGCTGCTCCCCAACAGATGACTGCAGATATGAGAGAACTCTCACAACAGACTTATGGGAGATATCTAACATCTCAAGGATCCAAGCTTTTTAGTGAAGTACAGTCTGCTCTTCATGTAGATGCAACACTGTTGCACGTCCAGTCTGCTGTCCAGGTGAACACCTAGGTCTTTAGCTTTCCCCTCTTCTCCCATGACGGAAATAGTGTTCGACTTATTCCAGGAACTCACAAATCACCTCCTTTGCCTTGTTAGAATTCCTATGAGATGATTGTTCCTGCCCCGTGCTACAGTCGCTTGCCCACCACTGATGGATAATGTCTGAAGGACAAATCTTTCAGGATACAATTAATACCAAACTCATAAATGATTTTTATAACTTGCATAAGGACATCAGCAAACAATAAAAAAGAGATACGGTCAATAAGGACTGCGTATTTTAGGAAAACATAAATGTAGGCATATTTTTAGGTGGCTGAAGGAACCTACACTGATTCTTATGGATACGTAGAGATAAGTGTCCACTTCAACCCCCTAAAACCAGCTGCTGTGAACAGAGCTCTGAAGACATGCTTGAAAACGGGGCTTTTACACTCACCCTCTCTCTCAGAAAAGCACTAGAAAGAAACTAGACGTAGTCAACTACTTTACTGGCCGTTATTTGAGGCTTCCTCGCTGCCAGGAAAACTTTCAATCCCACTTAAATATTCTCAGCATGTCAGCCACGTAAAATTGATATGATTTGTACTGAAAGAGCGAAACCTACATCCCGCAACATTTTATCACCAAGAATCTTGATCAGAAGAAGGAATGAAGAGTTTAAGCAGCTCGGACGTGCTGGTCCTCTGGCAGGGAGGTCAGTTTTGAGGAGCGTCACTTCTAGTCAGATAAAAACAGGTTTCCTTATCCGTGCATCTGATCGACGTGTGATCGATCAGCTGATGTCGCCACATCTGCAGCCTGAAATATTCCTGGATCGCTTTGCATCCATGCATGTTAAACAGCTGATGATGACGTCCATCATCACTGAAGGAGGCTGGAGTCGCAGCATGCCTACATTAGCTCAGTTTTCAGAAGGGAGGAAACGCTGTCCATGCCACACGTTCTTACTCCAACTCTGATTTTATGGTTGGCTGAACATCCACACCCTGTCATATCCTCTTCAGCCCTGATGTGGCCTGTGGACACAGAATCAATACCAGCAGTTTCCATGAGGACATAGCTTCAGTGGAGGTCCGATTTGGTTACAGTCGGAGTCGGCTACACGCAGCCAGGCGATTACACCGACCTCATTCATCCTCCGCAGAGAGCAAAGTGCTGTAGTTGACACCGATGCAAAGTACTGCAGGAAAACTTGAGTTTGGGCCACTTTACGCAAATCACCCTGGCCACCACGAGGATGCTGTGCAATCAAAACAGTCCTTGTTTCCTTGTGCTGCTGCATCAACAAACAAGGGACGTTTCTCCTTAAAGCCCTCTTATTATTCAACTTTCATGATTTTGAGTCTTTACTTGCTCACAACTTCCCTTCCAGACACATTACCGCCGGTCACATCCTACAGCAGCAGAGACGAGGTTTTGTTTTTGGCCTACATCCTCTTAGATGTAATGTGATGTAAACGGGATGAATCTGAGATCATCACATTATAAAATAAGTTAAAACACGGCAGACTAATAAGGAGCAGTGAGCGCGTGTGAGGACATGGACATGAGATGTTTCAGTGACAGAGGTGTCAAAAGTATTCACATTCATTACTCAGGTAGAAGTATAGATACTAGAGTTTAAAAATACTCCTGTACAAGTTGAAGTATCAACTCAAGTTTTTTACTCAAGTAAAAGTATAAAAGTACTGGTTTCAAAACTACTTAAAGTATAAAAGTAAAAGTAATGTAATGGGGAAAAAAGCCATTACGGACAAAAGCCATTGAAAATGAATGCATCTTAGTATAATGCAAATATATTAAAGAAGCATATATGTGTACTATTGAGCATTAACATGTGTTTCAGAGAGCAGAAGATATGATGACTCGTTGCCTATAAGTATTGTAATGGTGCAAAAAGGCAAACTTCAGAGGCATGTTATCATTTATCCTAACCTTTATTGGAATGTACATCCAAGTTTAGTTGCAGGAATCTGAGGGAACAGATGTAAGAACAAAACTGGACAAGAACATCTGAAACAACCACAACCAAATTCACTCTATCCGGATGGAGCAATTTAACTGGATAGTTTTTTATTAAAGGCCGAAATGAAATAGAGTAACGAGGCTGTTTTTAAAATGTAAGGAGTAAAAAGTACAGATAATTGCGTGAAAATGTAAGGAGTAAAAGTAAAAAGTCGTCTGAAAAATAATTACTCCAGTGAAGTATAGATAACCAACATTTCTACTTAAGTGAGGTAACAAAGTATTTGTACTTGGTCATTGACACCTCTGTTCAGTGAGGACCATTACGGCTCAGTAAGCAGAGCTGGCATTGATAACCCTTAAAGATAACCATCCTGACGGGACGTCCCCGCAGCCATCAGTCCCCTAACTGTTTATACACTGATCTGCTGCCGTTTCCACCATTACTGCTATCAACTGAGGAGAAGAAATGTGACGTCCACCCTCATGTGGTGACATCCACCCTCATGTGGTGACATCCACCCTCGTGTGGTGACATCCACCCTCATGTGGTGACGTCCACCCCGGGCCTGAGGATGAGAGACTCGTTAGCGCTCTTTCGCAGCGTAAGTAGTACGCAACACTGCGGCCAAAGTCAGGTGAGAGTCGACAAAGAAGCTTTTGTTCCGCATCCACCGAAGGACAGAGCATCTACTGTTAAAACTGCCATCACTCACCATCTTTAAATCACTCTTACATACACACATGCGCGCACACACCTGACAGTCTGCTGATACTAAACCAGCAGCCTGAATACTGCAGAACAAGGCTTTTTGTCTGTTTCATGCGCATGCATGTGTGCAAACACTTCTTTCTGTAATTACACGCACGCACACGCATGCACACACACACACATCCTCACACACACACACACACCCTCACACACACACATAGCTGATGAATAGCTCCATTGACAGGACACTACTGAAGCTCAGACTCACTGAACTCTGCACATGCACTCATCTCGACTTCCTGTTTCGTTTTGTTTGTCAGAAATTGCGATTAATCAATGATGCTCCAACCGCGGAGCCTCACCCAGTCTGCATCTGACTGTTTGTTCTCTCGCCCACAGTTTTAAGCTTCATATCTCTGTTTTCCCCACATGTGGGAGTTGTGTTTCCTGCTGGAAGACGACACCCGCGTCAGCTGACGCGCCGGCTGTCCTGCGGGGACACTAGCAGCACGCCGACAAGCCACCTCATTTAACTTCAACGTTAAAGCTCCTCTCAGAGCGAACATGAGCAGCCTCCAATCAAGCTGCCAACCCGGCCATCAGTGGACGATTCACTGATCCTGCATCACAGATGAACAAAGCAACACCCGGGAGAGGACAAGCAGAGATCCAAACATCCACTGCGTTGTGTACTGGACCAAACGCCCGGTTAAAGTGGGAAAAAAAGAAACCCAAGACCTATTTCAGACACCGTGGACATAAAGAGACGGGGACTCAGAGCTCCCCTCCAAACATCACAAACTGTCCTTCTGTAGTTAAAACCAAAAAATTAGGAGAAAATTTGTGCTGCACAGCATTTAGCGATGCAGAACACTTAGGCGCTATTGCTTTACATTTCCTGTGATTCTTCTCAAGTCATATTAGAGACGCCAACATAAATAAATCAGATAATGTAATAGAACACAACAAACCCTAAAAACCCTCAAACCCAAAGACAAAAGACTTCCGACCTCAACCAATGAAGAAATGAAAGAAGAAAAGATTAAAAAACTGTAGCAAAGAAAACATGAATAATTGGCTTTGATGTGAGAAAACATAAACATGGATCAGACATTTTACTTGTTTCAGGTTTTTTGGTTCTTTCTTTGATACAAGCATCAACACAGGAAGCAGACGGCGGACAACAGCTCCTTTCCACCCTTGTCTTCACAGCCATCGTCAAAGCAGCTGGAATTGTACAAATGTTTAATGTATGCCCTAAGTCAACCTTATTTTATTTTTTATTTTTAATAAATAATGTGTGTGAAATAAATCCAGGGATTATTATAAATAAGCATTCAAAGTACTAAAGATGAGTAAGACAAGATGCAGAATATATATATTTCTTATTCTTTGGTTCTAATCTCAGGTTCTCTTTGTTCCAAAGTTATTCAGGGACATTATTTCTTCTGCTGAAGTTCAATAGTCAAATTTGGAGCCAAATAGTCCACTTTTTTGTTCACAGCAGCTTTGTAAAAAACCAAATGTTTTAAGATTAGAAAACGTGCAGCCCAACAGTAAGGGAACCAAGGGGATTCATGCACCGCACCTGGCTGTATGCACTGAATCATAGTCGCAAGCTCAGCAGCTTTCTCCTTCATCTCACCTGAGATCACACATGAAAGCAGGTCTTGCTGTGACACACTCACCTGCTTAGGGTTCAGAGTTTCACCACACCTGTCTGTCACACGCACGCACGCACGCACGCACGCACGCACGCACGCACGCACGCACGCACGGACGCTCGCACGGACGCACACAAACACACTCTGCAGGTTTTCTGGTAAACTGCCAAAACAGCTCAGCGATGCAGTTACGAGTAAGAATCACATTCCAGTGAGTGGAATGTGACGAAGTGAGGAGTAAAAAGTTTTATGAGCGTTCTCGACAGTGTACCCCCCCCCCCCCCCTCCCCGCGCGCTTTTGTCAATGACAGGAAGAGACAGTAATCTGGTGAGAGGACATTCCTCTCATAGCTATCTCTGCCCTGCAACTTACATCTGACAAGAGCAACCGCAGAGGAGACACGTGACACAGGAGCAATCACCGACCGACGGCCGGCCAACCCAGATGCTCCAATTCAAGAGCTCAAGCAGCAGGACGCTTGTGTTGGGTTACTGTTCGCTCCGAGCAGCCGTCTGGCTGTGGATGTCCTCATGTGATCAAATGAAGACAAAGACCTCTGCTTGTCTGCAGGGTGGTTGTAAATGTGCAGATACACACACACAAACATACACAGGGTCCACAGTGCTCAGTGATGCAACACTGACAGATGACACCGCAGACCTGGCCTCGGATCAACGAGAACCGGCACATTCAACTGAGAAGCTTCCACTTTTAGTTCCATCAGGTCTCATTGCGTTGAGCTTGGGATGCACTGGAAGTTGTCTCTAACCCGAGAACAACAAACACATGCAGAGATCCAGGAACAGGCTGGCTTCTCTGCCCAGAGAGTTCTGAGGTGGAAGCATCTCTTCACTGGAACCCTGGGTAATGACGTGTCATACTTCGCAGAAACACACAACAGTGTTAAATTCCTGCTCTTTTCATCATCAACAAACATTTCCTTTAAAATTCACATAAACAGTTCTGGTCCTCATTAAACTTTGATCCGAACAAACATCCTAGAGCTTTGTCCCTGAGTCGAACAAGACGGCTTTTGGAGGAGGCTACTGAGAGGCCACCGCCGCAGGCCGTCCCCGTCACATCAAGACGCTCACACCGACACAGCCTTGTTTCCTGCCATAAAACCGCCACTGGCGCTGTAACTCAATCACAGAAACACACGCTGCCTTGTGCGCTGCTTCTTCACTTGTTTGGCACAAACGGTGACGTTGTTGCGGCAGATAGCGCTCGAGGTGACCAAAGCCCAGGTCCGAATGGACTGAATTATATTTCTTTGGTCCCTGAAGAGAACTCTTATTTTTGCAGTATAATTTTACAGAGACTAAAGCTGGCACAGCTTTTACCCTTTTATTGTGGACAACAAACGGACAAATAGAAAGATTCTCAACTTTCCAAGAATGCTGCTACTTCTAGGAAAATCATGGCCGAAAAGGAGCTCATACAACCACGCCGTCAGCTGTAGGGGTGGGCAAAAATATTGATACGGCAATATATCGCGATACATAGTCTCCCGATACGATATCGATATTCAATGTATGTATCGTGATATATTGCCGTATCAATATTTTTGCCCACCCCTAGCTGTACTTTATTTTGTGATTTCAGTGTGGGTGAGACACTGCATTTTATTTTTGTCATTTTAAGTCAGGGGCAAGTAGCTGTACTGTATTTTTGTGATTTCAATTTCAGTGTGGGTGAGACACTGCATTTTATTTTGAGTATTTTGTATCGAAGAATAATGCACACACTGCACTTTTCATTGTGTTTCAGTGTGTTTTTTCATGCAAATATGTTGCATAATTAAAATGGAAAGTCTGAATTACATTGTTTTGACTCAGTCTGTCCAATGCATTATCACTATCATCTCATGTACATATATACAACTTGGATTTTAAGATGTGTAATGCATTTTTAAATTTTTCAGTGAACTATGTAGAATATCGCGATATATCGGGATATATCGCATAATCGGGATATCGCAATTTGTATCGTATCGTGGCTCAAGTATCGTGCAGGGTTATAATAGTTTTGAATTTTTCATTTTAGTTTAGTTTAATTTCATTTTGACTTTTTCTCCTTCAATTCAGTTAGTTTTAATTCGTTTTTAGTGTGCGTTTGCTAGTTTTTATTAGTTTTTATATTTTCAAAAATGCTTAGTTTTAGTTTAGTTTTTATTAGTTTTAGTTTTGACGTCACGGACCGTGAGGCGTTAAGGTGCCGTAGCTGCCAGTTGGAGATAAATGGCCAGAGCAGAATAAACTGATCATACCAAGAGGCTTATATTGACAGGGACGAAAACGGAGGAAATTATATCTATAATTTCAGTTCGTTTTAGTTAGTTCTAAACAAGCAATATAGTTTCAGTAAGTTATCGTTTTTGTCTTTTAATTTTCGTTTTTATTTAGTTCAGTTAACGAAATAGTTTTTTCAATTTTAGTTTTCGTTATTTCGTTCGTTTTCGTGAACGACAATAACTCTGGTAGCGTGATGCGTATCGTATCGTGAGGTCCTTCCCAAAACCCACCCCTAGTCAGCTGGGTCGTTCATCTGCAGCCCTTCCACCATGAATGACTAAAGGGAGTCTGTGCAAATATTTATTCCATCCTTAATTTGTGAAAAGACCTAGTTTAGGGAGTTCAGGAGTTACAAGTTTGGTACCGGCTCTGTTAACAGGAACATCCCGGTTTCACTTCTTCTTTACAGAATCAACTTTACCAGCCGTGCCATTACGCCAAGACTGCGAAACGGACAAAGACTTGTGACTGAAAGCAGACAAATGCCTCGTTTGCATAGAACTTGTAAAACAAGGGACCCCAACGTCGTTAGTCATCTTTTTAAATATCATTGCATTCAATGCGGCTGAATCATTTTGCGGGACAAAGAGCAGATAACGTTGCCAGAGGAAACAGGATAATATTGACAGCCACTCCCAAATCACTTAGAGGAACGTTCATCCTGGATTAAAACCGTCCCAGGAGCTCTGATTCCATGTGTAATGACTGAGTCCCTTTAAAAGTCCTGGGTGAACAGGGTACAAGTTGATGTTATCGTGACATCTCACTCTCACTCCTGCTGAGGTCACAAGTACATACCGAAATAATTAAGCAGCCTAATGATCTCAAAGCCAGTAAAATGTCTCCATTCATCTTAAAGCTCAGGGGCTTGTTTACAGGGTGAAGTTGGTTACTGGAGGGAACCCCTGCTCTGCGAGTCCGTCGTAGGCCCCAGCACACAGGAGGTTACAACCCATTAAAATGAACCAATTTAGTGTAAAAATGTCACATCTTGTTCAACTAACCGAAACAAAAGCCAAGCACTGATGAAATTATATTACAATGTCATTTCAGCTTTAATAAAGACTGTCAACACAACCTGAGACACAGTAGTGACATTGCAGAGCTGTGGCTTATAACGAAGCCCAAAAACCAGCCAAAAGGCCAGGAGAAAAGGTTAAAATAAGGTTCTCATCAACTATCTGATCAACACTTGACACTCAATCAGCAGATTGAGAATAAACTCAGAACACACAAAGAGATTTTTGTTAGACATGTTAAAGTGGTTAAAGCTGAGAATTCAATTCAGTTTAATTGAACTTACCTTTAAAAAGGGCAAATCAAAAATAGAATTACACTCCAAATTAATCCAATTAATATAAAGCCAATAAAAAGAACTATAATAATAATTGCCAAGCTAAGGAAACCAATAGATTACATCAAAACTTGTTTGTGGCACAATCCCCCATCCTGAGCAAGCACCAGGCCACCGTGCAGAGAAAAAACTTGCAGCAGAACTAACTTCTGGGTCAAGTCTCAGGCGGAATCGAGATTGGTTGCAGTTCCTCGTCTGACCGCTAGAGGCTGGCTGCAAAAATGACTCAATCTCCATTGACTCCCATGTTAAGACATCCAACTTTAAAAGCAGAAATAAACATATTTACAGCCTGGTTCCAAAAAACGTTTTGGTCTTAATCATTCGATTTCACACCCATGACAACTCTGAGGGGGGTGATTTTTTTGTACCACACCAGGAGACTACAAATACAGAGCTCAAGCAGCACATGCATATCAAGCAGTATATTTATTTCTAATATGATTGATTGGCAGTCGGCCCAGCCGGTGGCTGGCCGTCATCACCTCCTCATCCGTAGTCGTCACTCTCTTAGCGAAGCAAGAATTTGTACAAACCCAGCGTCGGCTAAACGTGACTGTTATTTTTCTATTTCTCTGTCGAGTCAACATGCTAAATGGTGTTTCTGACTGGAAACGCCTGTTGCAGAAATACACTTTTAATCTAAATACAGATGGGTCTTGACAGAAAATGCAAGACAGTTCCATCATGTTCTTCAAGATACATATTTTTCTCCGTTCAGTGTGTGAAAAAATGAAATCTAAAGCTAAATGAACCCAATTCAAGAAAAAAAAGTGATTAGATATTCTTCAGAACCTTGTTTTCCTCTCCATATTGGCCAACCTTAGTGCTCACTGCAGGAAAGAAAAGTTGGTTTCAGAGATACGTGACATGTTATATCTTGCCACCTGTCCCAACCTGCATGATAACATGTACAATAAAAACAATTCAGGTGCAGAGTTGCGTTTGTGGTGCAAAACGACACGCAACATGAAATATAAACACGCTTGCCCACATTGTGACTGAATACCCTCCGTCCCTCTGGACGGGTCATTTCTCTGTCGGTTTCGTACAGTCCGAGAGGGAGACCAAGGTGACTGAAGCCCTGACAGATCCTCCAGAAACCGGTGGAACCAGTCGGGCTGCATACCGATCAGGACTGTAGACTGCAGGAAGCCAAAGTTCACTATTGGTCCACATGTAGCAGAGTTAATGTTTAACAAACAGCTGCATCCCAACTCATGCACGTGTGTGCGAGTTAAAAGGACTGTATCTGACCCCGACCCACGTCTGGACCCAGGTCTGGACCCAGGTCTGGACCCAGGTCTGGACCCAGACTTCCACTAAAAGGACCTGCACCATCATTTTACAGCATACCCTGATCCGTTCAGACAGTTTACGCCACAACGACCCGTCCACCTGAACATGATGGTTTCTCTCAGAGACATTTTAGATATGCTTTTTGTTGTAATGTGGACGCCTGGGATGGAAAATGTCAATATTTATAATCTTCATGAAGTCAGTTTAGTATATTAAGTATTTAGTATTTTGTTTCTGTTGTCGTCACTTGGCTACTCCAGTGCATCTGCAAAGCAATACTTTAAATTTAGTTCTAATTTTTTTTAAACATTTATTTCTCTAGGAAAATGCGTTCGGAACTAGTTTTCTAGGAAGTCGTCTCCTCGTACAACAACACGGGTCGTAAACCCGATCCAAGAAGTTGAAACATCATTTCAATGTTAGTAAATATGTTTTTTGGATCAAAACTTTTTGATCAAAACTTTTTCGATCCAGGGAAAAGTTTTGATTGAAAAATGAATGAAAGCGTACAATCATGTTGAAATCAAGAATCCTGTTCAATAAAATGGACATCCAGAGTCAAAATGAAAAAATGTACTGAAAATAAGTTTTATGTCAAATCTATACAAATATGTACACATGATTATTTACATAATTACATCATGTTTTATCTCTCCGTACAGATCAGTCTTTCATCCTAACGTGTATTTTCTATTGTACGCTCATCTTTTACACACGAATGCTCTGAAAACCGGGCCGTTATCACCCAAACAAAAACTGAGGCAATTTAACTTTTAACTAAACAAATAAGTATTACGTTTCCCAGAGCAGCCTGACTCCCTCACAGAGGATACAGTCTCTTTCTGGAAACAACAACAAAAATCCTCCAGGGTGCTTTATTCAATTTCACTGGTATATTTATCACTTTATTATCGACCACACTGGCCTTCCACACAAACACACACACACACACACACAGGTTTAGCTTTAGTTTCTCATAGGGCTGGGCGATATGGACCAAAAGTCATATCTCAATATTTTCTAGCTAAATGGCGATACTCGATATATATCGATATTTTTTCTGTGCCATAATTGGGGTTTCCCCCAAAGCATTATAGCATAGCATCTCTGTTAGCTTCATTTTTTTCTGAGGCAAACCCTTAAAAAAACAGTCAGTTTTAATACAAAGCCTCGGCCAAATGTCACACAGGTACCTTTATTAACAGAGGTCTGCACAATATCAAAATGTATAAAACAAATGAAATAAAAATAAACTGCCTGCATATATAGAATAAAAATGCTTCTTGAATAAAATAAAACAAATATCCATTTCCTGCATAACAATTAAATTAAAATACACTGTGCAATTAATACAGTGTAGACAGTAACAGGCAGACTTTTCCACTGATGTTGACAGTTGTGCAAATAACAAAACATTTGTGCAAATCTCAAATAAAACATTCAAGTCAATTTGTCACAAAATAAGCTATATCAAAATCATTAAAAAAAAAAGTAAAAAAAAAAAAAAAAAATGTTTTTTTTTTTTTTTTTAAATCGATATAAACGATATTGTCTCGTACCATATCGTGTTTGAAAATATATCGATATATATTAAAATCTCGATATATCGCCCAGCCCTAGTTTCTCATTAAGTTGTCTGTAAGCTGTCATAAATGCAGGGGTTTATGTCGGTTTTGTTGCCTGACTCGTCCCTAAAAACAAGCGATGTATTCAGTAGTCCATCAGGGAGGATCGTCCACCACCTGCCTGCTCATAACCGAAGGATTACAGTCACACAGCCAGTGCTCAGAGAGGAAATAGCCAAAGCCACAAGATCTGAGTGAAAAACCCCTCAGAATCCTCCTTTATCTCATTCACCTTTGCAGCCTGGTCATGTGACCAGACTTCTGATTCCCACAGACCTGGAACCACACAGCAGCCAGTCTGGGTGAGACACCGCTGAAGGGTTACTGTGAGGAGTTCAGACGAATCACTGCCTGAGTGCCAAAGGCTGTGTCACACCCACACACACGAGAGAGATCAACTGCAGAAAACAAGTTGCTCAATCAAACTTCTGACTCTCCAAAGCGACAGAGAGAAACTCTGCATAGGTCCTGTCTTGTCTGTGTGACTCAACTTCCCATTTCGCACCTCATTTTCCAGTCAAACCAGCGTCCGACGCCCCCGAATGATCAAACACAAGTGCATGCCATCACGCGGCAACACGACCGCCCGCGTCTACATGGGGTCCCACCTGTGTTGTGGCAGCAGCAGCAGCAGCGATCCAGGATCCATCCACAGCAACGCCGGCCTCGCTTCATCCTCACACACACATCCTACCACACACACACACACACACCTCTCCCGTGCAAACGCAGACACACACACACACACACAAACACTTCCAAAATGACCAAAAGGTCAGCTCGCTGATCAGGGCGACTGAGTGTGTGTTCACGGTAGCAGTGTCGAGTTCACACTGCTGAGATCTGGAGAGAGGGAGAGGCAGCACAAGAGGGAGGAGGAGGAGCCTGAGCACACACACACACACACACACGCACACACACAGTTCCTCCTAACTTCAGTTGTCCAGCTCTCTTAATTTCTGGACAACTTTTTTTATTGTGGAGAGCAGAGACCTGGGTCCCAGCGCTGTGTGTGGTTTTCTGAATGTGCCAAGTCATTAAAAAGTGGCTTCATTTGTCTGTTGAAGACAGGACTTTTTCATTTCTCTGCTAAATAGTCTCTGCCGGTGGGTCTTGACCCAGAAGTTGGTTGCAGACCCTCTTTCACCCACTTTGCCTCAGATAAAAAAAAGGTAGAGCTACATATTGTTGAGCCTTTTTAAAACTACTTAGTTGTTGCACTCTTGTAATTCCATATATTTTCTGGGAAAACACCATGCGAGTCTGTTTAGTCCATTTGCTTTAATGTTTTGATTGTCATGTCGGTCTAACGTTTACAGCTTAATTTTTATTTTTTTTTGTGATCAAATTTTTATTTCTTTTTTTCCTTTTTCTGAAAAAACAACATGGTGCAAAAAAACACCAATACATAACAACAAAAAATGAATAGATAAATGTAATAACAAAAAAAAAACAAATACAAAACAAAAAAAAGAAAAACAAAAAAAAAGTAATGCCCATATTATTAAGTATAACAATGCAAAATTAACACATAAAGTAAGAGCAAAAATAAATAAATAAATAAATGAAAATAAAATCATAACCCCAGACATTACCCACCCACCCCCTGGATCCTAGCAGCTTTAAATCACATCAATAGTGTTTATAATATAACTTTTAACATGGTATACTTAGTTTCCTTTATCACACTAAGGACATAGAAATTATGTATAATGAATAGTTCACTATATCAAAATCTAAACACGACAGAAACTAAATAATTCCTTTATTTCCAGGCTTATCAAATGCCTTCATACCTGCTGCTGCTTGTTTTTTTTTTTGTAATTAATTATTTTATTTGTGTATGTAACATTTAGTAGTTGAAAACCGATAACCATAATAGTCTTTTTCCAAACATAATATTTTGTATGACATAGATTAACAAAATAAAATACAAATCAGCTTAATTAACTGACTGAATAGTTCTGCTGGTACATTGCTTTTATATTCAATAAGTGGATACTCCAGTAAAGCTATATGCTAGTTTTTTCTGAACTACTTATCAGTTGCTGGACTTTTTTATTTTACATTTGTGCATGAAAGTCCTGTTAATTCTGTATAATCTGATGCATCAACTGCACCATCTTAAGAACTTTAAAATGTTCCTCGATGTGGGCCGCAGCTCGTCACCAAGGGGTGATGGTTGTCCCAAAGCCGGACCTGTTGGTTTCACTCCCACTTCATTTACATGTTTAAAGTATCTCAAATAGATGCACCAAAATGGGCAAATGCGTACACGCAGATTTGCAGGTTGGCAGATTTGCAGGTCGGCACTCGTGTTTGGAGTTCAAGTCCAGTTCTACATATGTAGCTGTAGGGCTGTTCGATTAATCGATTTTAAATCGTAATCGCGATTATGTAATTAGAACGATGTTAAAACGTGAAACTCGTAAAATCGATTTTTCACTTTTTTTTTTTTTTTTTTTTTTTTTTTAAATTGGAAATATAACTTACTGTATGTTTGCAAGTGCTGATTTGCTGATTTTTTTTTCCAGAGATAAAACTTTGTATTTTATTATATTTTTTAAAACTTTTTTTCAACTTATTTTACAGAGTTTTGCACTTTATTCATTCATTTTGGGGCAAATGTTCAATAAAATAACAGCATATTTGAAATCATTTCTTTGCCTTTTGTCAATTCACAAAATAATCGTAATCGTAATCGAAAATCGGATTTTCAGAGAAAAAAATCGAGATTTTATTTTTGGGCAAAATCGAACAGCCCTATGTAGCTGAGATCAAAGCAACAGACTGAGCCCCAGATCCCTGGTGGAGATGATGGGATGTGATATACTGTAGGAAGCAGGATGCTGATATTCATGCTTCCTGGCTAGAACAGGACATCTGCACCCTGTCCGCTCACATGTGGGGTTCCCCAAGACTCGATGCCGGGACCCCTCATCTTTGCAGCATGCACCAGCCCTCTTTGGGTGTGGTCATCCAATCATACAGCTTCCTGTGTTACTGTTATGCAGATAACGCTCAACTGTACCACCATTTTCACCTGATGACCGAGCAGTTTCACACAAATCTCAGCTTGCCTCTCTCACATCTCAAAGTGAAAGATCAATCCATCCCACAAAATCTGGTCATGTCTTTCTCAGTCTACCACCCAGCTGCTGGAACAGCCTACCGTCACCTCTCCTCTCGCCAGGTTCAGTGCTCGTCATCAAGGTCTCCAAGGTAGGACTTAAAAAACCTTAGAGATGGTCAAGAATGTGGCGCCACATCTGGAGTTCTGTCAAACAGAAGTTCCCACACTCACCAGCCGACAGCGATGAGAATCAAAAACACTGACGTCTGAAGTTCCGAAGGGTTCTTATTTGTGGTTCCTCAATGGTGGAGTGACCTACCAAAAACTGTCAGAGCAGCGCCGCACCTTGTAAAGAGTCCCCTAGACTCACCTCTTCATTAAACTAAATCCCTTCACACTTTTGCACCTATTCCATTTTTATTTTGTCATTTAACTAGATTTAGCACTTACTTTAGCGCTTTGGCACAGTGTCTCCTGAATGCAAGTTTCACATTTAATTGGCGTGGGATTAAAGCATCTGCTGACTGACTTAATGTAAATGTCTTTTGGAGCTGAGATGTTGCAACCTCCACGTTACTGCCTCCAACAGAAGCACAAGCTCAGTATTTGAAAGGTACTTCATGTTGTAAGTGTCGTTCCTCTTGTCATGCTTCAAAAATCTGACCTCAGATCAACTAGGCCAAAACATTTGAAGGACTGTGACTGTTCCCTCTGCAATGTGTGCGTGTGTGTCCATGTGTGTGTTCCTGTTTGTGTGTCTCAGTGCTGCAGCAGCAGGTGAGAAGCCCACATGTACGTAGCCTAAATAAAGTGCTTCAGCAGCACTGTTTCACTGCAGTGTCCCACTTTATCCACTGCGTACCTTGACAGATGCTGTACAGCAACAACCCCCCCCAGAAATAACTGATCCGTCTGCAAGCATCCACCGAATTTAGAGCTCCAGATTGGCACGAAGCCACTTCACAATGTCTCAGATTTTGAAATCTTGAAACAAAAGACCAAACAGAAAGAACGAGCAGGACAGCTGCGGCTGTATAAATGCAACGCGTTCCTGATCTCAACGAGAAATCATGTTCCAGGACACAGTTGCATTTAGTCGACTTGAAAACAAGCAGAAGTGTGAAATCCTCAGGTGAGAGAATCTAAACAATGTTAACCAGAGACCCCCGGGGGGGGGGTTAAAATCTCCTCTGCAGAGAAAGCAACCTAAAGAAATGTGAAGAGTTACAGTTGCATCTGCTCCGTCCTCTCAGCTCAGTTAACTTTAGTTTCAGTCTTTCAGAAAGGACAAGGAGACCTACTTTACAAAGCAGTCACAAGACACTCAACACACCCCCACCCACACTCACACCCACACACAAGTAGAAAGGTTTGAAGGCGCTCAGAGGTTTATGCTTCGCTTTAATTAAAAATCTGTATTTAGGGTTAATTACCAGATTTGACGCTCTCATTAAATGAACGGTTAATTAAACAATCCCCGTTATTATTTAGTTACACAATCAAACCATTAAAGGAGTTTTTTTCCTGAGGTCTAACTGAATTGTCTGACATGCTTTGATCAGAGAACCACAGCACGTCGTCGCAGCTGCGTTCATAGCAGCCGGCTTTAAGGACCGCCGCCCCCTTGACATCGGCCGCGCAGCTCGTTAGAGCGAGCCTTTTCAATAATGTTAGGATTTGGACTGGAAACGCCATCAGGGACCCGACTTCTCACACGTTTCATCTGTAGCGGCTGCAGTTGTTCTATTTGCATCTCTACAGAAACAAAAAGTATCCTTGTCATCCACGAAAAGCAGGAAACACTGTGGCTGCGGCAGGCAAATCAGCTGACCTCGCTGTGTGTGTGCGTGTGTGTGTGTGTGTGTGTGTGTGTGTGTGTAAGCTGGAAGTTTATGGGTGATCTATTCAGTGTGTCACTATGAAAAGACTCTCTCCAAGAAAGATAAGCTTACATTTTGAGCACAAACTTCCTCTTTACTCTAAAAAACATCTATGAAACAGCAGAAATAAATAAATAAAAAAAACAAAACATCTATGAAACAGCAGAAATAAATGTAATAAAACAGTTGTGATCTGAAGCTCACACTTCCAGGCTGCAGCAGCGCTTCACGTTCCCCACCTCCAAGCTGAATAAAACCAGTCCTGATGTGAACTCCTGCAGCTCGACCGCGCCCCCTGCAGGACACCAGAACACTGACCGTCGGGGAGTTTGTTAGCAGCAGTAACCAAAGCAAGCCGTCGCTACCATGGTTACCACTGCACTACCACTAACTCCCAGGGCTTCCTGTTCCCCACGGGGGTTTTCACGAGAAAGATCAAAATAAATGCGAGTCAATGGAGCTGTACCTCTAGAGAGCTTACACAGAGGCCCCCCATTTTGATTTTTAGATTTTTTTACTCCTGTCAGAATAAATAAATAAATTATATCTGATTGAGGTTTGAGATTCCTTTTTTTTTTTTTTTTTTTAAATAACCAGCACAAGCATTTTGTCTGGACCTGAAGATTCATCCCTGAGTGAGGGGTTCAGATTTACAAGGTTCTGTGACATCACAGACCCAGAGTAAATGAATCCACTGTACTGCATCACAAACATGACCTCAGGAAACGGGGTCAACTTTAAACCAAAGGGACAGAATAAGCTTCCTTTAAATCTTCTCATCACAGTGAGAAGGTTCCTGGTTCGACTCCCAGACTCGTACAGACTTTGCTTTTGGGTACGCCAGCTTCCTCCCACAGTCCAAAAACAAGTGACAAGCGTGCATGGTTGTTTGTCTATATACGTCGCCTGTATGAGCTGGGACAGGCTCCGGCAGACCTTGTACCGGGTTCCAAGTTCTGATTTCTGCGGGTATAGAAGATGGTGGATTCTGAAGGATGAACTTGAGAAAATATGTTCTCCATAATTACACTCAGCACAGAAACTCTCCATTAAACTCCTCTGTTTGACACTTTAACCCTTGTACTGTCTTTGGGTCAAAATGACCCAATTCTTCTATCTTTTCTTTCCTCCTGCCATGCTCTCTCCTTCCTTCTTCCTTTCCTCTTTTCCTCCTTTTTTACCCTCCTTTACTCCTTTTTCTTCCAACCTCCCTTCCGTCATTCGTTCCTTTATTACCTTCTTTGCTTGTCCTCCCTTCTTTCCTTATTTTATCCATTCCTTCCTTCTTCCCTCCCTTCTTTCTTTCCTTTTCTCCCTTCCTTCCATCTTTTCTCCCTTCCTTACTCCCTTTCCTACTTCCTTCCTTCTTTTCTCCTTTCTTCCTTACTTCCTTCATTCCTTCTTTTCTCCCTTCACCCTCTCTTGACCCAAAGACAGCACAAGGGTTAAAAGATAATTTACTTCAGACAACATCCAGATCCACCACCAGGGGGCAATAAAGCTCTGTTCTCAGCCGACTCTTGCATAAAGAAGGTGAAGTTACAGACGAACTGAGGGCAATATTTAATCTGAGTGTTCAACACTGCTGCTCTTGTTTTGACTTCAAACAGCTGAAGTCAGACTTTGTGCATCGCTGCCGACACACACTGGTTTTTCACAATCATCAAGAAACAAGGCCTCAGCCTCATGCAGCATCGTGCACGTGTGCTTTCTGCTGAGGAAGTGCATGAAGAAGCCACATGAAGGAGTCGTGGCTCCATCATTCCCTACCTTTCCCTGAGCTGAAGAAGCAGTCCATCTCCACGCTGGAGCGGGAGTGCGACACGCAGAGGGCCGAGCTCGGTACCAGCCCTTCCTGTGGTGGACTGCGGTCGGTGGTCCGGACCAGACACCAGCCGGGCCGCTCGCTGGGCCGCTCCAGCAGCTCCACTGTTTGACCTGGAGGGAAAACCAGACGGGCAGGTGAGTTGATGGAAAACAGAAGAAAAAAGGACCGAAGCTGCAGCTCGCGGTCGTCTGGCGGGTTGGGGGTTTGTCTCACCTGTGCTGACGGACATTTCTGTGCTGCATCCTGCCGTGAAGTCCTGGAGGACAACCGTCAGCTCACATCCACCGGAGAGCTGCCAAAAAAAAAGAGACGTCTCAGATGTCACATCTGTCCAAACACACGGCTTCAAAAACAACATCCCGTCTGGGGTGCGTGTGTACAAAACACACAACCTCATCACGTTTTCCAGCTGATCCGCGGTTTAGCATCAGCCAATGTGCCGTAAATCCACCTGCTGGTGGAGAACCAGATCCCCAGGACTAATCCTGAGTTTACACCACAAACACTGAAGGGATCAAATGCACAAGCAAACATGTCGTTCAGAGAAGTTCAGAGAAGGTGCCGCGGGGTTGAACTTGGGCGCCCAGCTGCCTGAGTGAACATGCTGGATGTTAGGGCTGGGCGATATGGACCAAAAGTCATATCTCGATATTTTCTAGCTGAATGGCGATACTCGATATATATCTCGATATTTTTTCTGTGCCTTAATTGGGGTTTCCCCCAAAGCATTATAGCATAGCATCTCTGTTAGCTTCATTTTTTTCTGAGGCAAACCCTTAAAAAAACAGTCAGTTTTAATACAAAGCCTCGTGCCAAATGTCACACAGGTACCTTTATTAACAGAGGTCTGCACAATATCAAAATGTATGAAACAAATGAAATAAAAATAAACTGCCTGCATATATAGAATAAAAATGCTTCTTGAATAAAATAAAACAAATATCCCTTTCCTGGATAACAATTAAATTAAAATACACTGTGCAATTAATACAATGTAGACAGTAACAGGCAGACTTTTCCACTGAGGTTGACAGTTGTGCAAATAACAAAACATTTGTGCAAATCTCAAATAAAACATTCAAGTCAATTTGTCACAAAATAAGCTATATCAAAATCATTAAAAAAAAAATGTAATTTATTTATTTATTTATTTTTTTTTTTTTTTTAAATCAATATAAACGATATTGTCTCGTACCATATCGTGTTTGAAAATATATTGATATATTAAAATCTCGATATATCGCCCAGCCCTACTGGATGTCAACGGAGACTGGAGGAGCCGGAGGGACTGGTCACACCTGCACGTTCAGACTCCCATCTACGTCTTTACAAGCTGAACAGAGAACACACCTGCACTTTACCAAGAAACTAATCAAATCATTAAAAATGGGAAACCTAAGTCTCGCTTTTAAGCATCTCTGATGGAAACTTATGAAACAAGGAGTCCAGACGGGCAGAGGAGCAACGGTGAGACGACGACAGACATGACCTCGGGCAGAAGAAACACTGACGGCAACAAAACCGTCCAGCTTCAGCTAAAGTGCCGGTTACGGTCAACATCAACTTGACCGTCACCATGGTGACCTAACCACACGGGCCAAGGCTTTATTATCCGGTTTTCAGAACGTGATGTTCGGTCATTATCAGAGGCTTTAAGTTCAATGCTCAAAGTTAATGGTAAATAAAAGGGCCTCAATGTCATTTCTGGGGATCAAAAACACATGAAACACATACTCCGCTTAGCCAGCGTGAATGGACTGAACTAAACACGGATGTTGGGGAGTAATTTTAGGATTGCTGCAGGTCCAGAGGTCCATCTGGTCCAGTACGAGCAGAACATTTGTCCCTTCAACCCACATCTTTCCCGGCCTTGTCCATACTTTTGTTAACAAGACAGCAACAACCTCATTTTGTACAGTAGTTGTTGCAAAAGGAAGAACATGTTTGTTTAGGCCACGTTTACATGTAGCCGGGTATTTACAAAAACGGATATTTCCCCCTCTACGTTTTGAAAATTACCATCATTTACACAAACCCGCATAAATAGCTGTTAAGGTGCTATGAGCAGCCAAACCTACAGGGGGCAGTGTAACGAGAAGATAAAGTCATGCTAGCCAATCAGAATCCTGGAAAAAAACATCAACAAATGACACGAGTAACTTCCAGTTACTTCCAAGATGGCAGGAGAGTCTTTCGTTTGGAGTGACAGAGAAGTGGAGTTACTTTTAAGGGCGACTTTAGAATACGGTATAAAAACAGGTAAAATACAAGAAAATATTGACGGTGGCCAAACAAATTGCAAACACAGGTCGCACACATGACGCTGGTGACGTTTCTGTTGCATAATGTGACGTTCTGAAGCCTAAATGTCCGTTTCCCTCTGTTTACAAGCAAACGTGAAGATGGAGTTTCTGCAAATTTTCAGAAGTTCACAGTTTTCAGAAATGATCGTTTTTGGTGACTTTGAGCTTTGTTTTTGTGTAAACGAACGGTCAAAACGCATAAAAACCCCACCGTTTTCGCCACGTGTAAACGCGGCCTTAATCTCTAAACACGTCCCATCCTTTAAATGACACATCTCACTTGGGAAGAGAACAAAAAAGTGTTAAATACCCAAATAAACCCACAAATATATCTACACATCACACACTGGATCCCTATCGGTGTGGAGGGCGGAGCGGTAGGACACTTTAACCACTCATGAAGCACAACTGACACCTGATCACTGAACAATGATCAAACTGGAACTAATATCGGCAGAGTGATTAGGAGAATCTAACTCAACGGCCGTGGACGCGGTGCTCCTACAGACTTCATTACTGAAGAGCTTCACAAAGCTGAGGTGTGTTGAACCTTTACTGCGTTAAGATTAAGAACAAGCCGGAAGCTGTGCAACGTTCATGTTCCAGCAGCAAGTCTTGTCTTGTCAGTCACGCGGAAGTAGGGGAGCCGTCCAGAGGACGTGTATGATAGGGGTGGGCAAAAATATCGATATGGCAATATATCGCGATACTTTTCCAGCCGATTCAATATCGATATTCAAAATTTGAATATCGATTTTTTTTTTTTTTTTTTTTATTTATTATTTTTTTTTTTTTTATCCCCGATCTTTTTCCCATTCTATCACCCAGTGCTCCTACCTAAGTGACAGTCCTGGGCATTGCCACTCTCTACCAACCCTGGGAGGGCCCTGCACTGAGCTCAGGTTTTATTTCACGTTTTATTTCATTTTATAATTTATTTTTTATATAACACAATTGCCTGTACTTAAAAAATGAAAAATAATGGACAGAGGTTTATTTATTTATGGATTTATATCTATACTGACTGATCACTGTGCCTGTCCTTGGTTTTAGTACCCATCTTTCTTGTGTTTATTATCATTTGCCACATAATTAAAGCAACCTCATACTAAATTTAATGTTAATTTCATATGATGTAAATAATATGAAAAACATATACAAATATGTTGTAACTTTAGCTTGTATAGTTATAATAAAACATTGTTTTGACTCAGTTTGTCCCATGAATTGTCACTATAATCTGATGAACGTGCAACTCGGATTTTAAGATCCATCACTATCATCTGATGTACATATATATAACTTGGATTTTAAGATGTGTAATGCATTTTTAAATTTTTCGGTGAACTATGTAGAATATAATAATCGGGATATCGCAATGTGTATCGTATCGTGGCTCAAGTATCGTGATGCGTATCGTATCGTGAGGTCCTTCCCAATACCCACCCCTAGTGTATGAACCCAAGTTCATATCTACACGTCATACTGTCAGTGTAAAAAAAGCTTTCTTGGGAAAAAGACCATCAAAGAGGGAATATGATCAGAACCGTTAATGCTAATCATTCAATATCCGAGAAGGAAACACTCGGCCCTTTTGTAACAAGAGGAGAACGAGGGAGAAAGGTCAAGAGAAGAGGAGAAGTGCAGCGTCCTGAGCTGTGACGCAGGTTTGAGTGCTGCAGAGATGCCGCCCGATCAAGTCAGATGTAATAGTTACCAGGGTCATAAACAGCAAGCGTCATCTCCAGAGCTGAAATGCACCTCTTCTACCGTCTTTGTTTTGGAAAATGTCACCGAGTGCGTGTTAACGTGTGTGTTCAGTACTTGTGAGCCAGGCTAAAAGTCTCCTAGCAACAAAGATCGCAGTTTCTATGAAGGTGCAGGTGACCTTATACCTGACAGATGGCCCCACACACAAACACACACACACACTCTCTCGAGTGTTTTCACTTCTTCTGGCTGATTAGAGTTGAGAAACGACAAGTTCAACGAGTGAATCTGCTCCGTCGCGTTGCACCGACGCGCTGCCGGTCACGTAGAAGCGGCAGGTGGAGCGAGTCGCCGCGCTGCAGCCTTGGAATAAAGTCTAATCAAAGCTTTCTCGCACTGACATCGTAAGATCGGTCGATGTGCAGCTCAAGAGAGGTTGCAAGACTGGAAGATGTGAATAAACAGAAGGCAAGGCTTTTCTAGAAACAAGGCATTTTATCCCGATACAACTGAGCATAAACATAACAAAATAAGGTCATTTCTTCATCTGATGGCAAGAATTCACCTCTAAAGATGGAATAGGCGACTATAGTTGCCCCTGCGTGGCTGTTCTGACACCAGAACATTAACATCTGGGACGTGAGGAGACCAGCTGGTGCAGTTCTGAGAGAGGAATGTCGTCCATCCTCGTCTGATTAAGGATTGGAGCTACTCAGTCTTCTTTATTGTATTTTTCAGGATGTGCCGAATGTTTTCCTTTGGTGACAGTAGTGGACTGCAGGCCGGCCTGGCCAGCAGCGGGACTCTTCTGCTGGGATGGATGGAGTTCAGTATCGTCTTGCTGAATGACGCAGACGTCTGGATGGGAGCACATTTGACCGGAAACCTGTATATAAGACCAATACCAATACACCCCCTACTTTCTACCACTAGCCCTCACCCACTACCACTTCACTCTAAAAATGAAGCCACAGGCGCAGGCGTAGGGCCCTTGTAATCTTCCCTAGGGATTGGGACACCACTATTTACTTCACTGCGTGGTTTACGTTCGGGTACGTAAGCGACTGCGTAGTTACGTTTGCACATACGTCACACCATATCAGGAAGCCGAGAGCTAAAAGCTGTTTTAATTTCCGCTGTAACGCTTATGTTAATATGCCACTTTATTAAGTTTTAATATTTTTTCAGGCGTAAAAGTAACCGTTAAGATCCCCAACCTGGGCTCAGTTTATCCAAATAACGCCTGTTAAGAAATTTGATCCGAAGTTTTCGGGATGAGAAGAGCCGCCGGCTCCAGAGCTGATTTATGGTTCCGCGTTACATCAACGCAGAGCCTACGCCGTACGGTACGGCGTACGGTGCGCGTCGCCGCGTAACCTACGGCGTAGGCTTTGCATTGGTGTAACGCGCAACCATAAATCAGCCTTTATTCTGGCGAGGTTTGAAAAAGACTTGCAACAACGGGCAAGCGAGTGATTATATACATTCACTGAGTGAATATTATGAAAGTAAAATATCTATTTCTCACTAGAAATGTAATCAAAACGCATTTTTATGCAGAAACTAACTCAAAATATTGATTTTATTCACTAAAAAATAAGAAATGTCCGCCATGTTTTTTTTTTTTTATTCAGTCTGCAAAAGACGACGTAAAGCATTCTGGGAAATTTTTCTAGCCCTTGGTCGCGAAGTCAGCATCTGAAAACCCTCGCTCTGAAGGGTTAGATTCATACCCCCTAGATTCATACATTTTGCGAACGCGCAAAATGTATGGGTATGGATGAAAACTAGGGCTAGTGGGTGTATTGGGACTGGGCCTTTAACTACTTATGAGACGTGAAAGTTGCCAATTCTTAACCCGATCAAGACCCAGTCAGGTGCAAGATGTTCCTGCAGCTGTTTTTTTCACTAACGTTTCCAGCTTTTTGCTAGCAATGTTTGTAATTTCAAGGAAATTGAACCACACACACACGAAAGATCCTTCACACAGTCACTGTGGATGCAGTTAATCTTTCATTAAAAAACAAAAACAAAGCACGTCTAGACCATCATATCATATAAATAATGCTGTTTGCATAGTTTCAGCATTTAAGAGAACTTTTCAAGTACAAGTTCATAAAAAGGAGGTCTTCATCAAGCAGCACCGTGACCAAACTTCTAATCCAAGCGTCTTGTTGTGTTTGATTGTCTTTTTTAGAGTGTGTCTTGTGTTTTTCTTCCGTCATATGACCGTCCTCTGCACACTGGAAACACACAAGCGCCAGCAGGCTTGTGATGGTCAGATGTTTGAACAGTGAAACCAGTGGAAACCAGTGGAACCCGTTGAACGTCGGCAGACTTCAGCATCATCATCAGTGGATGCATGTCTTTTAAAACCACAATCATAGCAGAGATTTGTGGCACCAGGTGTCAGATGGAGGGATCTCATCCACAACATTTTTTTTTATGGTTTATAAACAGGATGTGGAGCCCACGCGGCTCCACGCGGTTAAAACCGAGTGGGTACCGCTGTGGTCGGGCCCATTTGTGAGTTGACCGCAGAAAAAACCCTGAAAATACCAGCACTGTTGTGGCATTCTTAATGAGCCAGCCCACATGGAGCCACTGGCTGTCCAGAGAAAAACCATTTGAGGCCCGCGTGAGTGTTCTGTAGGTGTGTGGGTTTGCTCCACCCACACAACCCATTACTCTGCAGAGTCGTCAAATTCCCTGTTCACGTTTTCATTTAAATAAGAAACAGGCCAAACCCGAGTCACAGAGAACAATCCTAGAAATCCGGACTGGGTTGTGTGCTGGTGGTAATGTGACAGATCAGGTTGATTAAAGTCCTGTGATGCAGCTGTTCCACCTGAGAACCTTCTCATGCCTGTAAAGATCCCATTTCAAAGCACCAATAGAAATATTGGCTAACGAAATCAATCAATTACAGTTAGAAATGCGCCAATTGCAATTTTCTTCGCCGATTTATGATTTTCTCCCGAGCTCCGTACTGCAGAATTTTCTTTCCAAGAACTATAATCCAGTGCATGCACTGAGAGGCTGCAGGCTGTGCCCACCGACCTTATTTTTAACCTTTTTCCGCCTTTGTTAGCTTTACAGCCATGCCAACCCTCAGTTGCAGACGCGATGCTGATTTAGGTTGTGGTTCTGACTCATTTATTTATTTCTTTTGTTCTAAACATTTTGCCTCCTGTTTCTTCTCAGTTATTTTTACTTTACAGACTGAAAAAACTGAGATCGTCCGTACGTGTGGCGGAAAAAGTTCCAGAGCAAAACACGATTCCTGGCGACAGCACTGTTTAAATGGCGACAGCATTTTTTTCTCCTTCCCTTGTCTGCACATCCATGCATCCATGCATGCATGCATGGTTGCACACACACACACAGTTAATACCAAGTTTGGTAAAAAAAAACTAAAGCATATAAATGCATTTTAATCTTCAAACAAATAGTTTTTTGCCCCACTGTACTTAAATGACATATGCATACTAGCAGATACATCTAATTTCTCAGGATTCAGAATCACCGCATTTGTGACTAAGATGCGTATTGCTGCACAATTTAAGATGCATCTACTGGCTGGAAAAAATGTTTTTCCTTGAACCTGCTTCTTTTTTTTCCCCTCTCAACTAATAGTCATTTATAATAACAATTCAGAACCAGTTTGATTAAAATTAACTTCTACAACCAGCTGATCATGGAGTACATCACTAGTTGTCATGGTTACACAACTTGACCAAAAGACAGACTGGAATGAATCAATATATACCCATCAACAAGGACACTGCCATTTCTGCTGTCATATGATCTCTTTCTCTCACACACACACATGCACACACACACACACACGTTTGTAAAACTGCTAGTGTCTCAGCAGCTTCCAGGGAGTGTGAGAAGTACAAACAAACTCAGCAGCATACTGACCGTCCGCCCTCACGACTACAGATTTATTATCACGGACCAGTAAGCTCGCCGTCTGTGCGACCATTCTGACGTTTGTAAACTCGCTGCGACACCTGAACACGACCGCTTCCACTAATTTACCTTGGCAACCCTTTTGTCAGTCAAGAATATCATAGCTATAAATATAAATGCCAGGTTTGTGAGTTTTTTTATTGTGATTTAGGTTTTGGTTCCCCTCACGAGAAGAATACAGCCAAGAAGAAACATCCGTCCACAAATTCATCATTATCAGTTCTGAACGACACTTCAGCAAAGTGCTCGCAAAGTAAAACTGATGCCACTGGTGTTCTAAAAGATTTATAAAAAAAAGAGGATTATTTCAGGAGCCTGGGTCTGATATTGTATTTATTCCACTAGTTTACAGTGAAAATGTCACTTTCTAACACAAAAATAACTTGAGGAGGGGGAGCAGACAAAATGTTTAGGAGGGAAAGAGAGCTGAGATTCCAACCTAAAAGTAACCTGGGAAACAAAGAGTTGTAAAAAAAAAAAACTGCCAACACAACAGCAACAGGAAGAAAGAACACACTTCTGGTTTGGGGACCCTCGTGTGTTTATGTAAACGTGTTTACATCCACCGGCAATCTTGATTTTAGCTCCTGCCTGTGGGAGAACCGGGACAGAGCCGAGCGCCAGCGGCACTTCCTCCCCTCCCACGTGTTGGCAGAGACCACGCAGATGCAACCGCAGCAACAGCGATGATGCAACGACCCGAGCTGCTCATCACCAGACTGATCACAGGTTAGCGTAGCCGCTGCCCTCACGTCAAGGTTCACCTCCATGTGAGCAGAACTGCTTCACTGGAACCAGTTAACCAGTTCAGCATTCGCGTTAAAGTGGACCTGCAGAACATGTCTAAAAGGAATATTTGTCATTAAATATGCATCACAATCCATAGTAGGAACTTTCAGATGGTAATGCATCCACCTCAGATCTTCATAAGACCCATTCATTGTTTTTTTCTTTCAGTAGGTAAGTTCATCTCAGCATGGCAACAGACTCCAGTCCAAGAAGCTCATCTTCTACGTGGGCGTTTTTGTTCTTTAGGGGACAAAATAGGCCCCAAAGATGGCATTTATTACAACCTGTATAGCTAAAAGTACTTTTGGCGGAGCGACGACTAAAACATTTATGACGATAAAGTGAATTCAACGTTTAAAACATCATCAAGCGACTGAGCACGCCGAAGGTCGGAAATCTAACAGACCAAGAATCTGAGAATAAAAAACAGCCTGCAGTCTCTGCTAAATATAACAGCTTAACTAGCTTAAGTCCCATTTACACGGAGGGGCAACAGAGGCACAACAGAGGGGAAACAGAGGGGCAACAGAGGCACAACAGAGGGGAAACAGAGGGGAAACAGAGGGGAAACAGAAGGGCAACGGAGGGGGGACAAGAGTGTCAAAGAGGCGCAACACTGGAGGAACAGAGGGGGGTAAGATGTGCAACAGAGGCATAACAGAGGGGCTACGGTGGTGTTACAGAGGGGAAACAGAAGGGCAGTAGAGGTGAAACAGAGGGGCAACAAGAGTGACAGAGGAGGGGGTAAGAGGGGCAACAGAATTCAATTCAATTTTATTTATATAGCGTCTGTTACAACAGAAGTTGTCTCTAGGTGCTTTCTGGAGACCCAGAACCCCCAGAAAGGGGTAAGAGGGGCAACAGTGGTGTTACAGCGGGGGAAAGAGGGGAAACAGAGGCAGGTAAAAGGGGCAACAGTGAGGAAACAGATAGGTAACCGAGGGGCAACAGTGGTCTCACAGTAGGGCTGGGCGATATATCGAGATTTTAATATATATCGATATATTTTCAAACACGATATGGTACAAGACAATATCGGTTATATCGATTTAAAAAAAAAAAAAAAAAATTTTTTTTTTACATTTTTTTTTTTAATGATTTTGATATAGCTTATTTTGTGACAAATTGACTTGAATGTTTTATTTGAGATTTGCACAAATGTTTTTTTATTTGCACAACTGTCAACCTCAGTGGAAAAGTCTGCCTGTTACTGTCTACATTGTATTAATTGCACAGTGTATTTTAATTTAATTGTTATGCAGGAAAGGGATATTTGTTTTATTTTATTCAAGAAGCATTTTTATTCTATATATGCAGGCAGTTTATTTTTATTTCATTTGTTTTATACATTTTGATATTGTGCAGACCTCTGTTAACAAAGGAACCTGTGTGACATTTGGCACGAGGCTTTGTATTAAAACTGACTGTTTTTTTAAGGGTTTGCCTCAGAAAAAAAAGAAACTAACAGAGATGCTATGCTATAATGCTTTGAGGGAAACCCCAATTAAGGCACAGAAAAAATATCGAGATATATATCGAGTATCGCCATTTAGCTAGAAAATATCGAGATATGACTTTTGGTCCATATCGTCCAGCCCTATCTCACAGAAAAGCAAAAGGGGGGCAACAAAGGCGCCACAGAGGGGCTTTGATGGTGAGGCCAGAAGCAAAATGAATCTTAAGTACATAACGAGTTGAAATGTGTGGGATGAATCTAAACGTGTCTGACAGCCCGTCAGGGGGCACCACCTCATCCATCCCATCATAAGTGTTTGCATCTAAATGGGCAACATCCATCAGTCCATGTTGGAAAATTGAAGAAATGAAGGAGACATTTGATCCGAAAGTGGCAGCAAAAACATGAAATAGCCCCGAATTCAAACTCCTCGCTCCATCCCTGAGGATGGTATCATCTTACCCTCGGAAACGCATGCAGCTACACCTTCTACATTCATGCTGCTCGACACCAGGCAGTCAAATGTAACAAACTCTCAAATAAAATTACCGTAAACATATCCTGACAAGTGAAGGTGACAAAGCCTGGGAGCTGAGGGAGAGGGGAATCCATTCGTGCAGGTGTTTTACAGAAAACGAGCATGAAAGAGAGGAGCTGCACGAGTGCTGTGACAGCCCCGTACACACATCCTCTGGACTTTACATGTCAAAGAACTTTTATTCCTTTTTTTTTTTAACCAATGCTGTTAATCCACTGTTAAAAACGAGTTTGTGAAATATGGATTATTTATTGTAAGTTATAAAGCAGCAAGGCTGAAATGTATAAAAATGTTGTTTGTAGTTTGAGTCAAACTGGCTTCACGTCACATTGCGTTTGTCCCGTCTCTATGTGGCAGCTAATGGCCTGTTTCCTGTCTGTCTGCAGGCTGCACGCACACACACACACACACACGGACACACACACACACACACACACACACACCCTGTTTAACCATTAACCTCCCTCACCGAACACACTCCAGCTTTACTGCACCAAAACATGACATGCAACATCAGGATCTAGTTTACTACCCTGTAACTGAACACTCGCACCAAAACCTCAAACACAAACATTAAAAAAAAAAAAAGAAAAACTTGATTAGTGCTGACATCTCAGTATCGGTAACAGCTCAGATGAAGCGCTTCAGGTAAAAACAGAAACACGGCGCTGGAAGTCGACGTCTCAAGTCTTTGACAAGACAAAAAAAAGATGCAGGTAGTAAATAAGAAATAAGCAGCGATGTGAAAAGTCACACTCCTTTTTTTAATTTCCTCTGTGTCCTGATTGGAAGCGCTCACTTTCTCCCACAGCTCACTGATTCTAGTTGACACTCGAGTATTTGGGTCCGGCATGAAACCAGAAGAGGAGACACACACGGGCAGAGCTTCGTACTCACTCTGCTGCTCTCCTTGAACAGTTTGAAGCTCATCCACTTCGGCATGTCGGCCTCTCCTCGTCCGTCTCCCTCTCTGCCACCCGCTCTGTCTTTGACAACTCCCTCGTCAGTGTGTCGGCCACACCAACTCACATGAGCACTCTCCCTCTCGCTCTGTCTGAACAAACAACCATTGCTTTGTGTGTGTGTGTGTATGTGTGTGTGTGTGTGTGTGTTCACAATTCTCTCACTCCCTGGAAGCTACTGAGGCATTAAAACACTTTCAACAGCCAGTATTAGTAGAGTGTCTGTGTGTCATATGACCAGCAGATGGTTACTGTACGTCTTCAGTCTGAATTGAATGCATTTGATTCATGAGAATGAATACACACACACACACACACACACACACACACACACACACACACACACACACACACACACACACACACACACACACACACACACACACACACACACACACACACACACACACACACACACACACACACACACACAAAAGTTGGTTTTCATCTTGATATGACAAGCCAATGCAGGATGTTAGTTGCTCTAACCTTCCTTAAATACTTTGCCGCCTCATCCTGCAGGAGTTTGTTTTAGTTTGAGATGGTTTAGAAAAAGAAAAAAAAAAACTGGCCAAGAGGTGAAGAAGTGAGGACTAAAGTTGCTTTGCAAACTGCTGTCAGCTGAAGAACAAGAGAGACTGCTCGTGTCCCTGGACCAGGGGGAGACGCTGTTATTAAACGCATCAGTTCCGAGTAGGGCTGTTCGATTTTGCCCAAAAATAAAATCTCGATTTTTTTCTCTCAAAATCCGATTTTCGATTACGATTATTTTGTGAATTGACAAAAGGCAAAGAAATTATTTCAAATATGCTGTTTTTTATTGAACATTTGCCCCATTGGGCTTTAAGTGCAAACTTTGCTCTTATTTAACCAAAAATGAATGAATAAAGGGCAAAACTCTGTAAAATAAGTTGAAAAAAAGTTAAAAAAAAAAAAAAATAAAATATAAAGTTTTATCTCTGAAAAAAAAAATCAGCAAATCAGCACTTGCAAACATACAGTAAGTTATATTTCCAATTAAATAAAACAAGACATTTTCTAATTAAACTAAACTGGGTCTTTGCATGCTAAATAATAATGCAACCCATGAAGGAGGTAGAGGTGTGTAATGTCAGTCATTACATTTGCTATTCACATTTGCAAGTATTTTGCAAGGAACACGAGCCGGTCTACCGCATCTGGCTTGAGGGATGCCCGGTGGCACGTTACAACACCCCCTCCTACACTAAAGAGCCTCTCTGATGGGGCACTTGTCGCAGGTATTGAGAGGTATTTCCATCAATCATTAATATGTGTGCAGACAAGGTGAAAAAAAAAAAAAAAAAAGTGAAAAATCGATTTTACGAGTTTCACGTTTTAACATCGTTCTAATTACATAATCACGATTACGATTTAAAATCGATTAATCGAACAGCCCTAGTTCCGAGTAATAAGATATACATTTTTTTTCATCTCCTCAGTCACCATGATGACAAAGTAACCGCAGGGCACGTCTTTGTTGTGGAAGTTTTCCCCTCCTATATGTCTACAAAAGCCAAAGATAGCAGCCCGTGGGATTGAAACAAGTCATGGAGGAACAACCACCAAAACATTTGGGAGAACATTTCCAATGTGGAGAAGGTATTGAAAGACTAAAAATAAAGCTGTAAAACCTGCAGCCTCTGCTGGGGGCGGGGGGGCGAGAGAGAGAAAAAATTGCTTTCAGTTCATTATGACATCTATAAAGAAAGACTGAGCATATATAATATGGAGCTGTCATATTTTTCTGATGCCAAAAACAACAATAATGCACTTTGCGCACGACTGTTGACAGGCTAACAAACCGCCCAGTCAGTGGACCCTGGACTTCTATCCAACCGTGTCTGCGATGAGTTGGAGTTCCTGAAGGATCAGTTCTGGGGCCTCTGTTATTTAACATCTACATGCTGCCACTTGCTCAAATTATGACAAAAACTAAATGGGTTACCATAACTATGCAGATGACACACAAATCTGTATAACCATCGTAACAGGAGACTATAATCCAATTCAAACAGTGAATCAAATGCATTTATCAGATTAAAGACTGGATGTGCCAGAACTTTCTTCAGTTAAATGAAGATAAAACTGAAATAATAGTGTTTGGAGCCGTAAACATCAGCACTCAGCTTCAAGCAGTGAAACTAAAAACCAAGAGCCGAGCAAGAAATCTGGGAGTGGTTCTGGACTCAGCCCTGAACTTTAACAGCCACATTAAAAAAGTAGTGAAGTCAGACTGTTATCACCTAAAGAACGTATCGAAGATTAACGGACTGATGTCTCAGCAGGACTTTTATCTTCAGTAAACTTAACTACTGTAACACATGGTCTCAATAAATAAATGAAAGTGTTGCAGTACAGGTGTACTAATTTAATTGTTTTTCATTAATTCAATTTAATTGGTGTAGTTTAGGTTTTTTTTAATCGTCATTTTTATCGTCATCGGGATAAATGCCAGAAATGATCGTGATACATTTTTTTGTCCATACCGCCCATCCCTAGTCCTCACTGAGACCAGGAGAGCGGACCATATAAGTCCAGGTCAAACCCACTTGTACCTCGGTCCTCTCCCTCATTCTGAAGCCAGCCGGCTGCTCGCATCATCCGTCTTATCTGTACCATTTACAGAAATGCACAATGTGCTGCTTTGCTGTCGCCCACTACAGAGCTGCCTGTATCAAAACACGTCCAGCTTTCCCATTCACCACAAAAATGTGGTAAACATTCAGTGTTGATAACTAATTTTGGCCTTTATGTTCAACACTACATCATTTGAAAAAAGGTGCTGGTGTTAACAGAATATGTTCATTGAGGTCTTAAAATATGTAAATTCAATTCATGTCCACTGGTTTGTTTGGGAACAAGGATCACATTACAGTAGTTAGATCTCTTTACAAAATGGGCAACAAATAGGTTTCATTCTTTATCAGCATCTCATACCGGCGCCGTTTCATAAGAACATATCCATCCTGCTCAGTCAGTTTATTTGCATAGTTCCAATTCATTTAAAAAAAAATATAAAAATAATCTCAGAGAGCTTTATTGTCAGAGCAAACATGTACCTCTGTGATAGACATGTCTGGAGACTGCTTTAATTCCTTTCAGGAAAAATAGTATAAAAATGGGTCTAGCCGCTGGTGAGTTTTATGGAGCATGGCTTCCAGAAAAACAATTTTTACTCCAACTGAAGACGGAGGCAAAATAAGCGTCTGAACTATAGGACCGGCAGCAGCGGAGCCGTGAAGGCCGCCAAGTCAACAGCCGCTGGAATGATGCTTTAAATAACAAAAACCCCAGGCTGAACCGCAGCTGACTCACCAAGCCAAGGCGCGTCACAGAAAAGGCGGATTCCACACATGCAGCAGGACCCGTGCATTCATCAGGTTGTTGCAGAAGCCGGACCTCAGCAAAGTGTCAGAGCTGAAGCAGCTGGACAAAACAGCAAGACTGATCGTTGCTCTTCTGCGTATGATGACCGGTTACAACCCCAGAATGGTGCTTCTCCGGGAGGGGAGCCATGTTTTATTTTGTCTTTGCATCCTCATTGTTTCCCATCCTTCTACCGCTGCAGCTTGTTTCCTGTTAACATGCTGATTCTTCTACACTAGTGCTGTGCTGTAATACAAGAATTCTGGTTCTTCTTTAACATCTGGTTTCATGAGCCATAATGACAACATCATGACAAAAGGAAACGATGCACACAGAGAGCTGACCTCTCCAAAGACCAGGCAGAGCCCTAAATAAGATGCCAAACGCAGACAAGTTCAAAAGGAGGCGTCAAGGATGTAGAGAAGGAGCAAGAATGGCTAGAGCAGGGGTCGGCAACCCAAAATGTTGAAAGAGCCATATTGGACCAAAAACACAAAAAACAAATATGTCTGGAGCTGCAAAAAATGAAAAGTCTTGTATCAGCCTTAGAATGAATGAAGGCAACACATGCTGCATGTTTCTATATTAGTTATAACTAGGGGGATTTTTTTTTCCATTATGCACTTCTAGAAAAAACTCGAAATGTCGAGAAAAAACTCGAAATGTCGAGAAAAAAGTCGAAACGTCAAGATTAATGTAGAAGTACAATCTTGAGAAAAAAGTCGAAATTTTGAGAAAAAAGTCGAAATGTCAAGAAAAAAAAGTCAAAATGTCGAGAAAAAAGTCAAAGTTTCGAGATTAATGTTGAAGTACAATCTCAAGAAAAAAGTCGAAATGCCGAGAAAAAATGAAAATTTTCGAGAAAAAAGTCGAAATGCAGAGATTAATGTTGAAGTACAATCTCAAGAAAAAAGTTGAAATGTCAAGAAAAAAGTCGAAATGGCGAGATTAAAAAAGGAAAAAGGAGGAGAAAAGAGGAAAAAAAAGAAAAAAAATAAGAAAAAAAGGAAAAAAAAGGTCAAACTTTTTTGAAAAAGCTCCAGGGAGCCACTAGGGCGGTGCTAAAGAGCCGCATGCGGCTCTAGAGCCGCAGGTTGCTGACCCCTGGGCTAGAGAGAAGGAGGGAGTTTAACCCATCTCTCCCTTCATCATCCTGGGGAATGTAAGCTCATATGTACATGAATTAATGCATGAAAGCGCGTCTAAAAAAAGTGACAATGACCCTTGTGTGTTATCACTACGGAGTTAATGCATAGAAATTAAATGCCCCGGTGAAATGGGGATTTTCTGGTTTAAAGTCTGCATGTATGAGAAAATACTCGTTTCATCACTGATTGTTGAGTAACCATGGCTGGCAAAGACATGGAGTGAAATAGTTTCAGATGGGTTTAAAGAGGAGAGGTGTCAAACGTCAGCGGGAACAAACCGACTTTCATGCTTTGATGGATGCGTTCCTGCCAACATATCAGGAGATGTTGGGAGCAGACAGTCCTTCCGCCGCCGCCCAACCACAGCAGGAAGGCTTTTCCACCACCATGATTTCAACAAGACAAAAAAATGATCAATTTTTGATGTTAACTGTGCCAGCCAGCAGAGAGAATTCAATATGAAAAGGCAGAGGCCCAGATAGCTCTTAGGGCCCAGTTTAACCAGAGAGAGCCGGATGTGGCCCAACGGTCGGGAGCTGGTTCCAACTTGGGTTCCAGCTGAGCGCTGTGGGTCAGATTTGGCCCAAATGGCAAAGCTGACTTAGACTTGGGACTACGGCGTGTCTTGTTGGGGTGTGGTCCAAAAGCCAGAAGAAAATTCATCTTTGGCCGAGTTCAGGGTGCCACACTCCTCCACACCGGAAGAAAACTGGAGCCGCCAGCCGGGTTTGGGCCAATTCTTTCCTAAGCCGGAGGCTTAACAAATGGTTTTTTCCTCCAAACACAACAGGATGAGGGCTCTTAGTTGGCAGGGACCGGTCTGAATTGATCATCAGCAAACTGGAGGGGAAGAAAAAAGAAGTACGGTAACGTAGCAAGCTGACCTCAGGGTTTACTTGCATGTATGGATACTATGTTTTCAACCATGAGATTTGTGGATGAACCCATCTTCTGGAAATGCTTACGATGTGCCTCTCCAACGTGGGCAGAGATAGTTGCAAATGCCACTGCAGTGTGCTGGCAAGAAAACATGTGTATAAAACCAGCGGGAACAGAAGCTCCCCGCCCTCCAAACCCAGACAGTGGAACATATGACTCTGCCAACGCAAGCTTGTTATTTCACTTTATGTGAGATGGAAGGGAAAGTAACAGACGGATGCATTTGAACAGAAGAAACTGACTGTGGAAGTGTAAATGCAGCTACTGAAGGGCGGCAGAGGTTGAAAGGAAAAAAAAAGGAGGACAGGAACAAATAACAAACAGCAATTATGAAATACAAGTTCCTAAAACAGATGGTTTGGACCCCAACAATGTCTCAGCTCAACTTCAGTTGCTCCTTTCAAAACTAATCTAAATCAGAGACGAGACGGAGACAGCCAGGCTGAGAGAATTACTGCTCTCCAAGTTGTCCAAGGATTCATTTCAAAACAGCTAAAAAAAAGCTCCTTTGATTCAACATTTCTGCTCAAGAACCCCAGACAAACACTCAGCGAAGAAAACACATTTTAATATTTCAACTGCGTCTCAAAGTCGTCAGTCCAGTCTGATAAGTTGCTTCCGAAGACACTTCATGTGCTCACTCAGTTTCTTCATGGACCCAAACAGATCCAAAGGTGGCTGCTCTCATATAAATAAATCTAAGATAAGGCTGTGAACAATAGTTGTTGCAACATACCCATACTGATTAGAACTGGAGCTGGACAATAATAGGACAGAACGCTGTATCACGCCTAAATATTGCTTGCCGTAAACACTGCCTGTCCAAAATTCATCACCTGGGTTTAACCAGTACAGCAGTTAAGAGCCGCCCACTGGATGACAACTGCAGCAATGATCATGTTTCACCCAGCAACACGTTATTTAACCTGACCGATGCAGTGATGCCTCTCGTTTCTTTAACAATCCTGTCGGAAGATGCCTCCTGTAGTCGTAGAGGAGACAATCTGTTTTCAGAAGGGTTCAATTATTGCCGTCATGCAAAGGAAACATCCTCCTCACCTGGATCCTCAGTGCTCAGCCATATACTTGTGTGAACTGTAGTGTGCTTGCATCTATCTGAGTGTGTGTTTGTGGGGGTGGTTATTAGGAATGGGTGATATTTTACCGTTCACGATAAACCGTCAAAAAAATTCCCCACGGTAAGAATTTGTCATCTCACGGTAAAAACGATAAATTCCCGTTGATGACGTTTTTGTGTAAAGCTGATTTATGGAAGGAAGGAAGGAAGGAAGGAAGGAAGGAAGGAAGGAAGGAAGGAATGAGCCTGAAAGAAAGAAAGAAAGAAAGAAAGAAAGAAAGAAAGAAAGAAAGAAAGAAAGAAAGAAAGAAAGAAAGAAAGAAAGAAAGAAAGAAAGAAAGAAAGAAAGAAAGAAAGAAAGAAAGAAAGAAAGAAAGAAATGAGCCTGAAAGAAAGAAAGAAAGCAAAGAAATGAGCCTGAAAGAAAGAAAGAAAGAAAGAAAGAAAGAAAGAAAGAAAGCAAAGAAATGAGCCTGAAAGAAAGAAAGAAAGCAAGAAAGCAAGAAAGCAAGAAAGAAAGAAAGAAAGAAAGAAAGAAAGAAAGAAAGAAAGAAAGATTCCCGTTGATGACGTTTTTGTATTTTTTCTATCGTTATCGGGATAAATGCCAGAATTTATCGTGATACATTTTTTAGTCCATACCGCCCATCCCTAGTGGTTATGCTTTATGTAAAGCGCTTTGTGTTGCATTTTTCATCTGTATGAAAAGCGCTATACAAATAAAGATTGATTTAATTTGATCTTAGAAGATTGCTGAAACTACTAAACTGTTCAAAGCATTATTAAAAACTGGAAGGAGGGTAGGAAAACATCATCTCCCAGGAAGAAATGTAGTCGGAAAAACATGATCAGCGATCACTCAAACGTTTGGTGAAATCAAATCCTGAGACAACAGAACAACTAACGGCTACTTTTTATAAAGAAAGTAAGAGTACTTCGACGCAAACAATGTGAATGTAACTTAAAAGGACTAAACAGCTTATCAGTGAGGATAACTGGAAAAAAGAAGCATAAACACCGGACTCTGGGTCGATGGAAGAGGGTCATGTGGTCCTGATTTACCCAGAGTTCCACAGTGATAGGCGCATCAGGGTAAGAAGAGAGGCAGATGAAGGGCTGCTCCCATCATGCCTAGTGCTTACCGTACAAGCTGGTGGGGGCGGCGCCATGATCTTGGGTTGCCACAGTTGGTCAGGTCCAGGCTCAGCACCGCTTTAAGGTCAGCTGAATACCTGAAGATGCTGAATGACCAAGTTTTTCCTTAGACCTGAGGTCCGACTCTGCCATCATGGAGACAAGGTCTTCGGGAGAAATTAACGTAACTCTGGATATCAATTGTGATATTGCAGAAGCTTCAGAACGTGGCATCAGAACGATGCCACAGCGAATGTTTGACACGATCAAAATCTGTTTTGTTGCTACTTTTGACCTTCCTTGAACTTCTCAAACGCTGCATCCGTCGTTCAACCATACACTTGCTCGCTAACCTAGCTTCCACCTCTGCACCTCATCAGCTTTATGCCTCTATCAGCTGCAGCTTTGAACACCATGCTTCTTCTGGTAAAATTAACACTATTCCTAAGGCTGCTCTCACTTCCCAAAGCAGGTCAAAAACCAAAACTTCAGAAAAAGTCCAAAACCAAAGGTGAAGCCAAAAAGAACAACAACAAAGCAGTATATACCCAAATAGAAACTGGAAACAGTTCTACAGCTGGTTCAGAACCAGACTAAACACGTTTCATCCTGTGTGTTTGATGGCAAAACAATAAAAAAAGGTAAATATCTTAACTTGTAGTAAAGAGTGAGTCAAGTAAAAGCAAAGTCAGTTAGCACAGAACACATGGAGCTGATTCAGACGATATGAAGGAGGAGGAAAAACATCACACATTTAAAGCTTAAGCAGCAAATCCCACAAGAACTATGTCAAAACAACATTTAGGAAAAAAATGATTTTGTTTGTTAATGTTTAAAAAGAAAAAAAAAAAAACAGCAGAGGAGGATCCAAAAATAGTTAGTTGGAGTTTTCCAAATCCTTAAAAACAAAAAACTAGAACAGCAAACCCACACCCCACAAGATCTGTAAGCATTAATATGTACACAGAGGGGTGGGGGGTGTTCTTCACAGAAGATGTGAAGAACATCTTCTGTGAGCAAAGAGAAAAGTAAAGGGTTAACTGGCAGGATTGCAAAGTAAAAGCAGACGAGGCGTAAACAAGAGCCCAAACAAAAGCAGCAATGATGGGGCCAGTCTGTGTGTGTGTGTGTGTGTGTGTGTGTGTGTGTGTGTGTGTTGCTGACATTTAGTGGAAGACTATTGCGTAGGCGTGGGGTTGGACGGGGAAAAGGGCACACTGTAACACAGCAAGAAACCGCGGCTGACATTAGTGAGGGGTTGTTCTCGCGTCTGTGTGCAATAGTAGAAGTTACAAAAGGGGGGGGCTTTGGGGTACAACTTGAGGAAAAAAACAGATGAAAACACTGAACAAAGCTGTGGAATCAAAACCACATCAACAGCTAAACCAGACTCCATTCAAAATCTTTGCATTTATGCTTCGTAAACTATTCCCATGAACCTGCATCACAGAAGCTGACTGACTACTTTTAAAGAGACTCCAGTTTAGCGTACGGTAACATCCTAATAAACATCAAATAATTGGAGAAACACTTGAGAACTGTGTATATGAGGCCTGAGCAACACGTTGCCCTTTCTCCACAAGGGATTACATCAAGTAATCAAAGTGATTTAGTATAATTATTTTGTTCCTTCCTGTTATTGTTGCAGAACAACCTGTCAAAATAAAGGCCTTACTTGGACTTGAGATGCACTTTGGTAAGGAGATTCGGCACAAACGCCTGAACACATCCTGAAGAGAGTTTTCATTGCTTCCCAAGTAGCTACATTGCTTATTGCTTCTCACAGGTGCAAATAAACTACAAACACAGTGTCTCTACGTAAATGTCTCAGAACAGGGCTTCCGTGGAGTCTGGACTTGGGAATGTCTTTCTGTGACAAGCACATGGCCAACCCCTGCTGCTGCCTGCAGTAACTGGCCGGGAGACCCTGTAGCGCTGGGACAGGTGTGGGTCATCAGCTCGTTTCAGCTGCCTCACCTCTCTCTCACCTCCCCCTCACCTGCTCAGGGCGTGTTTCCTACCTTGTCGCTGTCTACAGTGTTTTGGGACGTCCTGGATGCGATGGAGATGGTATCTGGCTGGCTGCTGCCATCTCCCTGACTGTCTCCGTCTTCACCTCCCTCCCTGTAAACACACAGCACAGTCAGAAGGAACAGTCATGACATCCAATCGCTGACAAATGCAAGCTTCTTTTCTGGATGAATTTTAAGTAAATTATCCTTTTTAATATGTATTTGAACGGGTTCCTTATTGCTGAGCTCTCTGAGCTTGAAGAAACACCAACAGTTTCGTCTAAACCAGGGGTCGGCAACCCAAAATGTTGAAAGAGCCATATTGGACCAAAAGCACAAAAAAAAATATGTCTGGAGCCGGAAAATGAAAAGTCTTGTATGTATAAGCCTTAGAATAAAGGCAAATGGCAAAAGTCGAAATTTCGAGAAAAAAGTCGAAATGTCGAGATTAATGTTGAAGTACAATCTCGAGAAAAAAGTTGAGAAAAAAGTCGAAATGTCGAGAAAAAAGTCGAAATGTTGAGATTAAAAAGGAAAGGAAAAAGGAAAAAAAGAAAAAAAAGTGAGAAAAAAAGGAAAGAAAAGAAGAAAAAATTAAGAAAAAAAAGAGAAAAAAGGAAAAAAGAGAAAAAAAGAGAAAAACGAAAAAAGAAAAAAAGAAGAAAAAAAAGGAGAAAAAAAAGTCAAACATTTTTGAAAAAGCTCCAGGGAGCCACTAGGGCGGCGCTAAAGAGCCGCATGCGGCTCTGGAGCCGCGGGTTGCCGACCCCTGGTCTAAACCACGTGCCTGTCTCTTAGATCCCATTACAATCACACTCTTCAAGAAGGTACATCGCTTAACATTTCCAGTTGCATGTCATCAGTTTATTTTAATCACCAGGCTATGTGCCTCAGGGTTTAAAGTTCATTGTATTACATCTGTAATTTAACATCTAATTCTGGATTAAAACTAGTTTTGATCCAGGTGCATTAATCAATCTTCAGCCAAACTGTCTTGGATTTCTAAATTTCTGAAAGGTTGTAAATCAACTATGTGACCATTTATAAAGAAATTGTGTTTTTTGAAGAGATCCAGTCAGGATTTAATTACCAATGATCTTGTGGCCCCAGACAGCCGACTTATGCCTGACCTTGTCTGATCTGATCTCAGCACAGCATTTCATCTCAATCAATCATAACATTCTGTTAATGAGACTTGAATGTGCTAATCGGGATTCAACAAATAGGAAAGACCTGCTCTAAGATACAGTATGTTTGTCTGAGACATTCCAGTCTGTTCATGTGGACATGGAGCCTTCCTCATACACATGTTGATCATGGTGTTCCACAGGGTTCTGTGGCTGGAGCCATACTCTTTACCTGATATATACTTTCATTAGGTAGTAATATTAAGAAGCACATTTTCACCACAGTGCAGATGATCATTAGCTATACCCAGTACTCGAGTTGAGGGGGGATGAGGGGGGATGGCATCCCCCCTGAAATAAAAATGGTCAAAATCACCCCCCCCCTGTAAAACTGCCATCCCCCCTTTCCATCCCTTATGTCATTTCATCAATGAATGTGGTTTTACTGTTATTTCAACATTTAGAGTCATCACCTGAAAAATAATTTATTTGACCATTTTCACCTGTTTCAAGTAAATTTTCAATTGAAATAAGTAGAAAAATCTCTAAGATTCTCTTAGATTTATCTTCTCATTACAAGCAAAAAAATCTTGTTCCACTGGCAGATTTTTCTACTTATTTCAAATGAAAATCTACTTGAAACAGGTGAAAATTGTTGTTTTTTCCAGTGATGAGCCTTGTTTTAAGTGTAATAAGATTTTTTTTAACTACAAAATAGGACAAATATTCTTATTTTGGGTTTTTGCAGGTATCCATTTTACTTATACTGTGAAGGACAGAGTCATATTGATAAGTTCAGAAAACTGTTTTTTATTGTTGTGTTTTGATGTATTTGATGTAAGCCCAGTGGATATTTAAAGCTTACAGAAGGCTGCATTTAACTGCTGCTATGTCATTCCTGCAGTATTTCTGCAGATGTTTTGGTTAGTGCTATTATTTGTAATATATTATATTATTTGTAATCAGCACAAATGATCTATCCCCATATGATAAAATCCACCATCCCCCCTGATTTTTTTTTACAACTCGAGTACTGGCTATACCTATCCATTAATAGGTAGTCTAGCCATGTAGTTACTTTTGATGGCATTACTTCATCTAGTACTACTCTACTCTGAGAAGCCGTAATACACCCTGCCAGTGGGGTTAATGGCAGGGCTTCAGTCAGCTGTTTTGTGATTTATAAAACATTTTATCAGCTCAAATAACAAAATATTTGATCACACTTCATCAAGATTTTTGACAAAAAATAGCAGAATGAGTGAATTTTATCACCAACATGTATGAAGGTTGAGAAGCTACAAACAGAAAGAAAACACCTCGGTTTGTGATTAAAACTGAAAATGTGCTCTCTGTAACTTGTGAATACAAATCTGGTGAGTCCTCATTTTAAATCATGTATTTATGTTTGCATTATGTTTGCAGCCTCTCAAAGGCTTGGTGAACACAGTACTGCAGTCCATTTACTTATACTTTAATAGTACCGGTACTTTACTTGAGAACTAATGTTTGAGGAAACTTACTATTATTTTTTTCTACATCCATGTTTCTCTACATGTGGGTTCACACAGAACAAGCGGGTTGGGCAGTGTTCTCCAGTCCAGGTCCTCACGTCCTCTGCCCTGCATGTCCTTCATGCTTCCCTTCTCCAACACACCTCGTTCACCTAAATAAATCATTTACAAACTTCTGCAGACCTTGAAGACGTGCTGGTAGTGATCCGTTTGTTTGAATTTGGTGTGCTGGAGCAGAGAAACATCTAAATACAGAGGACTTGAGGACCGGCTCTGGGGAACGGAGATCTATGAGTCATTCACTCTCTTCCACAGAGAAATCTGTGAACTGGTTGCATATATTTTCTTTTGTCGGATACATACCTGAGTCATTCTATAATTAGGGGTACATTTCATATCAACCAAAAGTGGCAAAATCAGTTTTCTTTTTTGATAAAAAATCTAGTTGTTTCCATAATATACACCCTAAATGTGCTAAATTCGATAATTGCCAAGCTTAAACTCTAATTACAGTTACAGTGTTACAGTGTTACAGTTGGTGGGTAACACAGTTGACATTTCGGCCATTTTAGTGCATTTTGTGCTAACTGCAGACCTTGGACCTGTCACTACATGGCCTTGATCAACTCGTGTTTTTATACAGTTTCTCTGTATTTTTGTAAAAATAACATGTAAAGCAAGTTCACAAGAACATGTTGATAACACAGTTGACGATCAATTAAACCACTCTATGTGCACACAATAATATTGATGAAGTATTGAAGAGGAGGAGTAGAAATTTACCACACTGTCTTCAAATCTCCCTCCCTGAAGGAAGGGACATCATATAATTTTGGACATGTGACTTTGGAGCAAACCATTGCTGATTTATAGGGGTTTTTTCAATGGGTAACACAGTTGACAGAGATTTCTCGGACACACACAAAGTGGATGATTTAATGTACATGCATGAACCAAATAGTTTATAAAACACCTTTTCTAATATTTTAATGATTATTTTGAACAAATAATTATGGAAATTAAATACAAAAAAATGTATTTTAGTGTTAATCTGAAGAGCAAAACCTGACATTTAGCAAATCGGACAGCACAAAAACAACAAAATCCAGTATAGAATAAGCATTTTTTTTTTAAATAAATGATGGAATCTGTTGACTTTTTTGTATTAAATGAAAGAGAAATGTGCCCTGATATAAAGTTGATCATTGCTTTAAGTAAATATTTAGTAAAATTGATAAATACAGCCCATGGACATGACATGTACCCCTAATTATAGAATGACTCACCTACATTCAGGTACTTTAACTTCAGTAATAATTTGTTTAAGCAAGGTATTGACGTAATATTTTACCAGGAGAATCTAGACTTTGACCAAAGTAAGTACTTTGTGCACCTCTGTTTTTATCTCTGGGATGACAGTTTACCTCTTTGTGTGGTTCTTGGGTTTGGTAAGTGCTGCGGTTTTAGGCAGATGGACAGGCTCCTTGAGCGCCCCCTTCAGGTGAGTCATCCTCTCCTGGATCACCTCTCTGATGTTCTTAATCCATTCCTGTTTGGCCTCCATACTGGAGACCTGGAGGAGAGGTACTCTTAATAGAACATAACAGGTGACAGGGAGACATGTTCCCCTCATGTTTCATGTTCACTTACTTTTAGCACAGTTTTATTATCAGAGGAAGGGGTTCTCCCTGACCACAGAGCAAATTTACACGGGTCACCCTCAATGTGCTCGGTCACCCCCAACTCGGATGTCTGCAGAAAAAAATGGAGCCAATTGATAAAAACACATGGAGGAGTGAAAGCTGCAGCTCAAACAAGGATGCAGGCTCACCAGTAGTTTGTTCTTGTACTGGTACTTGGTTCTTCCAGTGGAGTCTTTGAACTCCTTACTGAAGACCAGCGAGAACTCAAACAGGAAGAGGTGTCGGTCTCGCCCCTTTCGGATCAGCGACCGGGGGTCCCAAACCTGGAAACTGTCCTGCAGGATCAGCTCACCCTGCACCTCCAGGTTCTCCTCGAAGCCTGGTGAAGAGGAGGACTGTGGGTTCACAACAGAGCGGCGTGATCTGTGAGCACCGTTCGGCAGCAGCAGGGCCTCATCTTACCCTCTAGCATGGCCAGATGCATGGCATCATTTGCTCTCTTGGGAACGCTGAGCATCACCTCCAAACCATCTTTAATCTCTCCTTTACCCTCCTCACAGCAAGAGAGCAGCTCCTGCAGGAAAGGATGTGAAACCCAATGAGATGGGATAATGGCTTCATGTGGCCTCAAATTAGAGCCAATAGATTTTCAATCTCTAAATGTTACAACAAAATTAAACATTCAATATTATTGCAATTATTTTGTCTGGTTTCATGTAAGTTGTGTCATTGCATGACATATATAGTGTTAACACCAAAAAGTTTGATGGTTGTGTTTGTGTAAATAATGAGCCTGCGACTGGGTGTTGCTGTTTGTGCATCTACCTTCAGCAGCAGCTGGTACTTTGTAATCCTCTGGACTGGTTTAATGAGGTAGGAGTTGATGGAGTTGGCCAGCCCCCGTCTCTGCTGGATGTCCTGCTCATCCACACAGCAGCACAAAAAACAAAATAAATCAAATCGCTTTTTAATCTTAATGTTCTCACAAACAAAATGGGCAACATGAATGTTCTTCTCAGCATTTTCATGTCATAGGAGCAATAGTATTAATACTCATTTTTTTAGAGAAATGTTTCTTGGGATCAAAAGTAAAAATTAAATGTGACTTTATGAAGTTTTATATAATTTAATTTTATATAATATAATTTACAGAATGATACAGTTATCCAGTATAGTTAATTTATCTATTAACCTGCTGACATGTAAACCGTTAAATGGCCTGTGATGTATTTCACATGTGATCAAATGGCGCTCTCTGGTGGCTAAGCAGCTGAACTGCACCACCATGCGCCCTCTGGTGGCTGAACAGCGAAACTGCGCCACCTCGCGCCCTCCGGTGGCGAAACAGCTGAACTGCACGACCTCTCCTCATGCATACAGGGGGGACACCCGCAACCACAGAAACCACAAGGCAGCTTCATTTAGACAAGGTTGATTTCATTTAAGTTAATCCTAAGTTTGTTTTAATTATATTAAGAGTCTTCCAAAATATACACATACAAAGATACGAACTGAACTGAGCTGAATTTAACTGGACTAGTACTAAATGTGTAAATTCTCTGTAAACTGATCTCAGATGTTATGATTTAGGTAGTTATGCAAATAAACTGAGCTACCTTGAGAAAAAGAGAAAGTGTAGCTGAAGCTAATTGTATATTGACCCTTTGCACAACAAGGTTTAGAAAAATTACAGAACAAGAGACTGTAATATTTGGGATGTTTCTAAATCAATATCATATCTCCATTTTACACATTTTTAATCACATTGAACGCAAACACTTCATAGGCATATTTTGTCATGGAGCACAAAACTGTTATATCAACTGCAAAAATCAAACTTTATTGAATTCTAAGTTTCTTCCAAGAAACACAGTAGTAAAACACATAGTGAAAGAAGCCAGATGACCTTGAACTTGAAGACTCCCCGATATTATTACAGTCTCCTGCTTAGGGGTTTTACGACTTCTCATTGTGGATGGATAAAGACAGTAGAACAGGAGTTAAGCTCTAAGCCAGACTAACAGAGGTTTTTGGTGGAAGCCCATGATCTAACATTTCTACTTAAGGTAAGCAAGAAACACACAAAGAAATAAAAAGAAAATAACATGAAACATGATTAAATGAGTCTAAGCAGAAACTCAAGCCAAGTCAAACAGTTACAGGACTTTTTTTTGTAGCAACATAATGGATATGTATGTTGTTATACCACATTTTTTGAGATAATGGCTGTTTTCAATACTACATACTATATTAGTTCATAATACTGATTTGCCAAATGTAGTATGCAGTAATCAAAAACCAACAAACAAAAAGAAAGAGGGAGAGAGTGACTAGATGCTGTGTTACGTAAAAATATATCACATGCTGTATCCCATATTGCCAAGACAATACTGTATTTCTGCTGGCCACAAATGAGGCAGCTCATAAGGGTGTTTGCTGCTCACTTTCCCCGCTCTGTATGGTTTATTTTAACTACTCCATCTCGTTTATAGCTCATTCAATGAGCAAAAGGTATTTTTCTCTCACACCCTTTCCAATTTCTTTCACCGGCTTACTGCCGCTCTTAAATCCCTACTCCTCACTAACTTCCCTTTTGAAAGGGGGAGCATTAAGACATGCCATTACTGATTATGTCATCACTCCCAATATCAATACAAATGGCTAATAAGTTGGCTTTGGTTAGAGAAGAGCCTAAACAAAATATTTTATTGTTAAAAAAATAATTTGAAGTCATCGTTGCAAGAGTTTGACTGAATTGTAATATGCTACAACTTACATCACTTTTATTGTGGTATATCATATACTGAAGACAACTACATTATGTACTGTATCTTGTATAGTACTTGTAAAAAGTAGAAAACTGGAATCGGAAATCTGCTAAAGTAAAAAAAAGGGAACACCTATCAAAATATTAACTTGTAAGAAGGCTTAAAGTAGCTCAGATCAGATAAAGTGAAATGAAAGACTGAAGAGTTGACGTTAAAGGCAGAACTCACGTCAAAGAAGGTGCCGCCGTGCTCCAGAATGAGCTGACTGGAATCTGGTTTGTTCTTGCAGTAGTCCACATAAATATGGAACTTGTCAGCCTGCGAACAGGAGAGAAGAAGATGCTTCAAACAAAGTTTGTTCTGAATCAAGTCCGAAGTGGGAGATGTTTAATTCAGGCTCTCACCCAGGTGACGAAGCAGTGACCCACGTCTTCTGGAAGCTGCTCGTAGTTCACCAGCTCCTTCAGGAAAATACTGGAACGATGTAACGTAAAAGTCAGCCAGCTCTTCAACTAATTACATAGGAATATAATCAAAATTTCAAAATAAAAACTTTTATTGTGTTGTACTGACATGTCTGAAACACATACAAGCTCCATTCATCAATTCAAGACAAGAAATTCCTTTAAAATCTAAATGTTGCTCCGAGAACATTTAGGGACGTCCTCAGCTTAATTTAGGGAGTTGTTAAATTGATGAAGAAAAATATCCGAGCACTCCCCCCGGGTGTGAGAGATGGAGCCCTGCTGAAAAATCTGAGATGCCTGAAATAATCTTGTCAAGTTTTGGCATTTTTTTAACCCAACATTATCTGTTCATCTGCTGCCTGAGTTTAAATAAGAAGCATGTAAGATGATATGTAGTGCTGTTAGTAGATGCCCATGTCTAGTTTTATCTAGATTCAGGTTGAAACTGCTCAAAACACAAGCAGCTTCTCACAAGCGCTGAAGTTAATCAGGAAGAATCTGCTTGTCACTGACTTGTTGTGGAAATCGTAGATCTCCTGCATGTTGCCAAAAGCGATGTTCTCCTTGTTGGCGATGCCTGGAGGAATCTCCTCCACACCACTGGTCATCTCCCACAGGTAGGTCTGTCAGACAGAGATGTTCAGCAGGTTAACGTGGGGTCAAAAGAAAATCACACAAGCAGAAAAAATGACATTTCCTCACCTCTAAACACTCCTGGAGATCTCTGACATACGTCTTCTCAGTCTGCAGCAGCTCCGCCATGATGAACCTGTGACAAAAGGATGATTTAGACGGAAACAAAGCTTTCATTATACATCCATGTTGTTCTGTACGTCATTAGACTCAGAGTCCTTCATATGCAGGAATCTCATACATTCTTTAAGATAAAACTCCAAAACCTTTTAAATATATTGCTATGATAATTCATTTACTTTAAAAAGGACAGAGTACACAGAGAAAACATGCAGAAGTACAAAATTAGTGTGGGTCAGGCGTGTTATGATTTTGGGCAAGGTGTCATGATCTAGAGATTCTGCTACAGTTTTCAGTTTGGTTAACTTCCTGTTATATTTTGAAAATCAGTTTCGTTGTTGTTTCCTCCGCAGGGTGGCTGGACGCTCCCTTAGAGATAGGGTGAGGAGTTCGGTCACCCGGGAGGAGCTCGGAGTCGAGCCGCTGCTCCTCCACATTGAGAGGAGTCAGCTGAGGTGGCTTGGGCATCTGTACCGGATGCCTCCTGGACGCCTCCCTAGGGAGGTGTTCCAGGCATGTCCCACCGGGAGGAGACCCCGGGGAAGACCCAGGACACGCTGGAGAGACTATGTCTCTCGGCTGGCCTGGGAACGCCTCGGACTCCCCCCGGAAGAGCTGGAGGAAGTGTCTGGGGTGAGGGAAGTCTGGGCATCCCTGCTGAGGCTGCTGCCCCCGCGACCCGGTAACGGATAAAGCGGGAGAAGATGAATGAGTGAGTGAGTTTCGTTGTGTGTTAAGTTCTAATTTGACTTTTCTTGCCGAACCTTCCCTAATGGATTGCACCTGTGTGTCGTCAGCCCAAATGTGTACAGTATATATAGTCTTGTCTTTGCTTGCAGGTCTGTTAGGGCTGTTCGATTAATCGATTTTAAATCGTAATCGCGATTATGTAATTAGAACGATGTTAAAACGTGAAAATCGTAAAATCGATTTTTCACTTTTTTTTTTTTTTTTTTTTTTTTTTTTTTTATACCTTGTCTGCACACATATTAATGATTGATACCATATAAATGATTGATGGAAATACCTCTCAATACCTGCGACAAGTGCCCCATCGGAGAGGGTCTTTAGTGCAGGAGGGGGCGTTGTAACATGCCACCGGGCATCCCTCAAGCCAGACGCGGTAGACCGGCTCGTGTTCCTTGCTAAAAACTTGCAACTGTGAATAGCAAATGTAATGACTGACATTACACACCTCTACCTCCTTCATGGGTTGCATTATTATTTAGCATGCAAAGACCCAGTTTAGTTTAATTAGAAAATGTCTTGTTTTATTTAATTGGAAATATAACTTACTGTATGTTTGCAAGTGCTGATTTGCTGATTTTTTTTTCAGAGATAAAACTTTATATTTTATTATATTTTTTAAAACTTTTTTTCAACTTATTTTACAGAGTCTTGCACTTTATTCATTCATTTTTGGTTTAATAAGAGCAAAGTTTGCACTTGAAGCCCAATGGGGCAAATGTTCAATAAAAAAACAGCATATTTGAAATAATTTCTTTGCCTTTTGTCAATTCCCAAAATAATCGTAATCGTAATCGAAAATCGGATTTTGAGAGAAAAAAATCGAGATTTTATTTTTGGGCAAAATCGAACAGCCCTAACACAAGTTACTCCTGCCTCCCAAGGTCGGGTCCGCACCCCACAAGCCTGACAAGAGGAGATGTTCTCTGAAGAGACAAGTCTTTAAAATATTTAAACCACCCCTGCTGTGATAAAAGTTGGGAGCTCATTCCATCACACACGTGGACGCCCCTCCCTCCTGCAGAGGGTGTCTATGTTGAGATGGGGGGGGGGGGGGGGGTGCATAATTTTACTGATTGAGAATCAACAAATGTAGATTTACTGCAAGCAAAGACTAACACACTGGACTGTGCCTGAAACAAACTGTGATGAACTGCTTAGCCACATGCTCTCACTTATGAACAAAAGAACAAGTTCATGGAAACAAG